>NW_026610317.1:100945-313285 GCF_029499605.1 Hyla sarda | reverse complement strand
TCTTACTGTGCCTGTGCGGATGTCTGCCTCTGCCTTCTCCTTCTCTACGGTGGCCTTCTTGGACTCTGGATCTGCAGGAAATTTTATTTTGGCCTCTCTCGTCTACAGGTTCAACATCCCGGTGACCAGTCTCGCCAGACCCCTCTACATCAATTGTGTAAATAATGAAAGATTGGACTGTACCATACGTTTCTGCACGGAGCCCCTTCTTATGAGCATCGGATCTCATCATGAGAGGATTGAACTTTTGGTCCTCCCCAATTGCACCTCAGAAATTCTCCTTGGACTTCCCTGGCTTCAACTTCATTCCCCAACCCTGGATTGGTCCACTGGGGAGATCAAGAGTTGGGGGTCCTCTTGTTCCAAGAACTGTCTAAAACCGGTTCCCAGTAACCCTTGCCGTAACTCTGTGGTTCCTCCAGTAACCGGTCTCCCTAAGGCCTATATGGACTTCGCGGATGTTTTCTGCAAAAAACAAGCTGAGACTCTACCTCCTCACAGGCCTTATGATTGCCCTATCGACCTCCTCCCGGGCACTACTCCACCCCGGGGCAGAATTTATCCTCTCTCTGCCCCAGAGACTCTTGCCATGTCCGAATACGTCCAGGAGAATCTAAAAAAGGGTTTTATCCGTAAATCCTCCTCTCCTGCCGGAGCCGGATTTTTCTTTGTGTCCAAAAAAGATGGCTCCCTACGTCCTTGCATTGACTACCGCGGTCTTAATAAAATCACGGTTAAGAACCGCTACCCCTTACCCCTCATCTCTGAACTCTTTGATCGCCTCCAAGGTGCCCACATCTTCACTAAATTGGACTTAAGAGGCGCCTATAACCTCATCCGTATCAGAGAGGGGGACGAGTGGAAAACGGCATTTAACACCAGAGATGGACACTTTGAGTATCTGGTCATGCCCTTTGGACTGTGCAATGCCCCTGCCGTCTTCCAAGACTTTGTCAATGAAATTTTTCGTGATCTGTTATACTCCTGTGTTATTGTATATCTGGACGATATCCTAATTTTTTCTGCCAATCTAGAAGAACACCGTCAGCATGTCCGTATGGTTCTTCAGAGACTTCGTGACAACCAACTCTATGCCAAAATTGAGAAATGTCTGTTTGAATGCCAATCTCTTCCTTTTCTAGGATATTTGGTCTCTGGCCAGGGACTACAGATGGATCCAGACAAACTCTCTGCCGTCTTAGATTGGCCACGCCCCTCCGGACTCCGTGCTATCCAACGCTTTTTGGGGTTCGCCAATTATTACAGGCAATTTATTCCACATTTTTCTACCATTGTGGCTCCTATCGTGGCTTTAACCAAAAAAAATGCTGATCCCAAGTCCTGGCCTCCTCAAGCAGAAGACGCCTTTAAACGACTCAAGTCAGCCTTTTCTTCGGCTCCCGTGCTCTCCAGACCTGACCCTTCCAAACCCTTCCTATTGGAGGTTGATGCCTCCTCAGTGGGAGCTGGAGCTGTTCTTCTACAAAAAAATTCTTCCGGGCATGCTGTCACTTGTGGTTTTTTCTCTAGGACCTTCTCTCCAGCGGAGAGGAACTACTCCATCGGGGATCGAGAGCTTCTAGCCATTAAATTAGCACTTGAGGAATGGAGGCATCTGCTGGAGGGATCAAGATTTCCAGTTATTATTTACACCGACCACAAGAACCTCTCCTACCTCCAGTCTGCCCAACGGCTGAATCCTCGCCAGGCCCGGTGGTCTCTGTTCTTTGCCCGATTTAATTTTGAGATTCACTTTCGTCCTGCCGATAAGAACATTAGGGCCGATGCTCTCTCTCGTTCCTCGGATGCCTCAGAAGTTGAACTCTCTCCGCAACACATCATTCCTCCTGACTGCCTGATTTCCACTTCTCCAGCCTCCATCAGGCAGACTCCTCCAGGAAAGACCTTTGTTTCTCCACGCCAACGCCTCGGAATCCTCAAATGGGGTCACTCCTCCCATCTCGCAGGTCATGCGGGCATCAAGAAATCTGTGCAACTCATCTCCCGCTTCTATTGGTGGCCGACTCTGGAGACGGATGTTGTGGACTTTGTGCGAGCCTGCACTATCTGTGCCCGGGATAAGACTCCTCGCCAGAAGCCCGCTGGTTTTCTTCATCCTCTGCCTGTCCCCGAACAGCCTTGGTCTCTGATTGGTATGGATTTTATTACTGATTTACCCCCTTCCCGTGGCAACACTGTTATTTGGGTGGTCGTTGATCGATTCTCCAAAATGGCACATTTCATCCCTCTTCCTGGTCTTCCTTCTGCGCCTCAGTTGGCTAAACAATTTTTTGTACACATTTTTCGTCTTCACGGGTTGCCTACGCAGATTGTCTCGGATAGAGGTGTCCAATTCGTGTCTAAATTCTGGAGGGCTCTCTGTAAACAACTCAAGATTAAATTAAATTTTTCCTCTGCATATCATCCCCAGTCCAATGGACAAGTAGAAAGAATTAACCAGATCTTGGGTGATTATTTGCGACATTTTGTTTCCTCCCGCCAGGATGACTGGGCAGATCTCCTTCCATGGGCCGAATTCTCGTATAACTTCAGGGTCTCTGAGTCTTCCTCCAAATCCCCATTTTTCGTGGTGTACGGCCGTCACCCTCTTCCCCCCCTCCCTACCCCCTTGCCCTCTGGTCTGCCCGCTGTGGATGAAATTTCTCGTGACCTTTCCATTATATGGAGAGAGACCCAAAACTCTCTCTTACAGGCTTCTTCACGCATGAAGAGGTTCGCGGATAAGAAAAGAAGAGCTCCCCCCGTTTTTTCCCCTGGAGACAAGGTATGGCTCTCCGCTAAATATGTCCGCTTCCGTGTCCCTAGCTACAAGTTGGGACCACGCTTTCTTGGTCCTTTCAAAATTTTGTGTCAAATTAATCCTGTCTCTTATAAACTTCTTCTTCCTCCTTCTCTTCGTATCCCTAATGCCTTTCACGTCTCTCTTCTCAAACCACTCATCCTCAACCGTTTTTCTCCCAAATCTGTTCCTCCCACTCCTGTTTCCGGCTCCTCGGACGTCTTCTCGGTCAAGGAAATTTTGGCTGCCAAAAAGGTCAGAGGGAAAAAATTTTTTTTAGTAGACTGGGAGGGTTGTGGTCCTGAAGAGAGATCCTGGGAACCTGAGGACAACATCCTTGACAATAGTCTGCTCCTCAGGTTCTCAGGCTCCAAGAAGAGGGGGAGACCCAAGGGGGGGGGTACTGTTACGCCGAGCGCTCCGGGTCCCCGCTCCTCCCCGGAGCGCTCGCTTCACTCTCTCCGCTGCAGCGCTCCGGTCACGTCCTCTGACCCGAGGCGCTGCGATCCCGCTGCCAGCCGGGATGCGATTCGCGATGCGGGTAGCGCCCGCTCGCGATGCGCACCCCGGCTCCCCTACCTGACTCGCTCCCCGTCTGTTCTGTCCCGGCGCGCGCGGCCCCACTCCCTAGGGCGCGCGCGCGCCGGGTCTCTGCGATTTAAAGGGCCACTGCGCCGCTGATTGGCGCAGTGGTTCCAATTAGGGTAATCACCTGTGCACTTCCCTATATTACCTCACTTCCCTTGCACTCCCTTGCCGGATCTTGTTGCCTTAGTGCCAGTGAAAGCGTTCCTTGTGTGTTCCTTGCCTGTGTTTCCAGACCTTCTGCCGTTGCCCCTGACTACGATCCTTGCTGCCTGCCCCGACCTTCTGCTACGTCCGACCTTGCTTCTGCCTACTCCCCTGTACCACGCCTATCCCTCTCTGGCACAGAGGGTCCACTACCTGCCAGCCGGCATCGTGACAGTATATATAACTTATACCAGCTGTACATGTATATTATATACAGTATATACCAGGTTATACCAGCATGGTCCATATCACTATATACAGGAGATATATAACTTATACCAGCTGTACATATATATTATATACAGTATATACAGTATATACCAGGTTATACCAGCATGGTCCATATCACTATATACAGGAGATATATAACTTATACGAGCTGTACATATGTATTATATACAGTATATACCAGGTTATACCAGCATGGTCCATATCACTATATACAGGAGATATATAACTTATACCAGCTGTACATATATATTATATACAGTATATACCAGGTTATACCAGCATGGTCCATATCACTATATACAGGAGATATATAACTTATACCAGCTGTACATATATATTATATACAGTATATACCAGGTTATACCAGCATGGACCACATCACTATATATACAGGAGATATATAACTTATACCAGCTGTACATATATATTATATACAGTATATACCAGGTTATACCAGCATGGTCCATATCACTATATACAGGAGATATATAACTTATACCAGCTGTACATATATAATTGTATACCGTATATACCAGGTTATACCAGCATGGTCCATATCACTATATACAGGAGATATATAACTTATACCAGCTGTGCATATATATTATATACAGTATATACCAGGTTATACCAGCATGGCCCATATCACTATATACAGGAGATATATAACTTATACCAGCTGTACATATATATTATATACAGTATATACCAGGTTATACCAGCATGGCCCATATCACTATATACAGGAGATATATATCTTATACCAGCTGTACATATATATTATATACAGTATATACCAGATTATACCAGCATGGTCCATATCACTATATACAGGAGATATATAACTTATACCAGCTGTACATATATATTATATACTGTATATACCAGGTTATACCAGCATGGCCCATATCACTATATACAGGAGATATATAACTTATATCAGCTGTACATATATATTATATACAGTATATACCAGGTTATACCAGCATGGCCCATATCACTATATACAGGAGATATATAACTTATACCAGCTGTACATATATATTATATACAGTATATACCATATTATACCAGCATGGTCCATATCACTATATACAGGAGATATATAACTTATACCAGCTGTACATATATATTATATACAGTATATACCAGGTTAAACCAGCATGGCCCATATCACTATATACAGGAGATATATAACTTATACCAGCTGTACATATATATTATATACAGTATATACCCAGGTTAAACCAGCATGGTTCACATCACTATATATACAGGAGATATATAACTTATACCAGCTGTACATATATATTATATACAGTATATACCAGGTTATACCAGCATGGTCCATATCACTATATACAGGAGATATATAACTTATACCAGCTGTACATATATATAATACACAGTATATACCAGGTTATACCAGCATGGTCCATATCACTATATACAGTAAATATAACTTATACCAGCTGTACATATATATTATACACAGTATATACCAGGTTATACCAGCATGGTCCATATCACTATATACAGTATATATAACTTATACCAGCTGTACATATATATTATATACAGTATATACCCAGGTTATATCAGCATGGTCCATATCACTATATACAGTATATATAACTTATACCAGCTGTACATATATATTATATACAGTATATACCAAGGTTATACCAGCATGGTCCATATCACTATATACAGTATTTAGATAACTTATACCAGCTGTACATATATATTATATACAGTATATACCAGATTATACCAGCATGGTCCATATCACTATATACAGGAGATATATAACTTATACCAGCTGTACATATATATTATATACAGTATATACCAGGTTATACCAGCATGGTCCATATCACTATATACAGGAGATATATAACTTATACCAGCTGTACATATATATTATATACAGTATATACCAGGTTATACCAGCATGGTCCATATCACTATATAAAGGAGATATATAACTTATACCAGCTGTACATATATATTATATACAGTATATACCAGGTTATACCAGCATGGTCCATATCACTATATACAGGAGATATATAACTTATACCAGCTGTACATATATATTATATACAGTATATACCAGGTTATACCAGCATGGCCCATATCACTATATACAGGAGATATATAACTTATACCAGCTGTACATATATATTATATACAGTATATACCAGGTTATACCAGCATGGCCCATATCACTATATACAGGAGATATATAACTTATACCAGCTGTACATATATATTATATACAGTATATACCAGGTTATACCAGCATGGTCCATATCACTATATACAGGAGATATATAACTTATACCAGCTGTACATATATATTATACACAGTATATACCAGGTTATACCAGCATGGTCCATATCACTATATACAGTATATATAACTTATACCAGCTGTACATATATATTATACACAGTATATACCAGGTTATACCAGCATGGTCCATATCACTATATACAGGAGATATATAACTTATACCAGCTGTACATATATATTATACACAGTATATTCCAGGTTATACCAGCATGGTCCATATCACTATATACAGGAGATATATAACTTATACCAGCTGTACATATATATTATATACAGTATATACCAGGTTATACCAGCATGGTCCACATCACTATATATACAGGAGATATATAACTTATACCAGCTGTACATATATAATTGTATACCGTATATACCAGGTTATACCAGCATGGTCCATATCACTATATACAGGAGATATATAACTTATATCAGCTGTACATATATATTATATACAGTATATACCCAGGTTATACAAGCATGGTCCATATCACTATATACAGGAGATATATAACTTATACCAGCTGTACATATATATTATATACAGTATATACCAGGTTATACCAGCATGATCCATATCACTATATACAGGAGATATATAACTTATACCAGCTGTACATATATATTATATACAGTATATACCAGGTTATACCAGCATGGTCCATATCACTATATACAGGAGATATATAACTTATACCAGCTTTACATATATATTATGTACAGTATATACCAGGTTATACCAGCATGGTCCATATCACTATATACAGGAGATATATAACTTATACCAGCTGTACATATATATTATGTACAGTATATACCAGGTTATACCAGCATGGTCCATATCACTATATACAGGAGATATATAACTTATACCAGCTGTACATATATATTATATACAGTATATACCAGGTTATACCAGCATGATCCATATCACTATATACAGGAGATATATAACTTATACCAGCTGTACATATATATTATATACAGTATATACCAGGTTATACCAGCATGGTCCATATCACTATATACAGGAGATATATAACTTATACCAGCTGTACATATATATTATATACAGTATATACCAGGTTATACCAGCATGGTCCATATCACTATATACAGGAGATATATAACTTATACCAGCTGTACATATATAATTATATACAGTATATACCAGGTTATACCAGCATGGTCCATATCACTATATAAAGGAGATATATAACTTATACCAGCTGTACATATATATTATATACAGTATATACCAGGTTATACCAGCATGGTCCATATCACTATATACAGGGATATATAACTTATACCAGCTGTACATATATATTATATACAGTATATACCAGGTTATACCAGTATGGTCCATATCACTATATACAGGATATATATAACTTATACCAGCTGTACATATATATTATATACAGTATATACCAGCATGGTCCATATCACTATATACAGGAGATATATAACTTATACCAGCTGTACATATATATTATATACAGTATATACCAGGTTATACCAGCATGGTCCATATCATTATATACAGGAGATATATAACTTATACCAGCTGTACATATATATTATATACAGTATATACCAGGTTATAACAGCATGGTCCATATCACTATATACATGAGATATATAACTTATACCAGCTGTATATATATATTATACACAGTATATACCAGGTTATACCAGCATGGTCCATATCACTATATACAGGAGATATATAACTTATACCAGCTGTACATATATATTATATACAGTATATACCCAGGTTATACCAGCATGGTCCATATCACTATATACAGGAGATATATAACTTATACCAGCTGTACATATATATTATACACAGTATATACCAGGTTATACCAGCATGGTCCATATCACTATATACAGGAGATATATAACTTATACCAGCTGTACATATATATTATATACAGTATATACCAGGTTATACCAGCATGGTCCATATCACTATATACAGGAGATATATAACTTATACCAGCTGTACATATATATTATATACAGTATATACCCAGGTTATACCGCATGGTCCATATCACTATATACAGGAGATATATAACTTATACCAGCTGTACATATATATTATTATATACAGTATATACCCAGGTTATACCAGCATGGTCCATATCACTATATACAGGAGATATATAACTTATACCAGCTGTACATATATATTATATACAGTATATACCAGGTTATACCAGCATGGTCCATATCACTATATACAGGAGATATATAACTTATACCAGCTGTACATATATATTATATACAGTATATACCCAGGTTATACCAGCATGGTCCATATCACTATATACAGGAGATATATAACTTATACCAGCAGTACATATATATTATACACAGTATATACCAGGTTATACCAGCATGGTCCATATCACTATATACAGTATATATAACTTAGACCAGCTGTACATATATATTATATACAGTATATTCCAGGTTATACCAGCATGGTCCATATCACTATATACAGGAGATATATAACTTATACCAGCTGTACATATATATTATATACAGTATATACCCAGGTTATACCAGCATGGTACATATCACTATATACAAGAGATATATATAACTTATACCAGCTGTACATATATATTATATACAGCATATACCAGGTTATACCAGCATGGTCCATATCACTATATACAGGAGATATATCACTTATACCAGCTGTACATATATATTATATACAGTATATACCAGGTTATACCAGCATGGTCACTATATACAGGAGATATCTAACTTATACCAGCTATACATATATATTATATACAGTATATACAGGTTATACCAGCATGGTCCATATCACTATATACAGGAGATATATAACTTATACCAGCTGTACATATATATTATATACAGTATATACCAGGTTATACCAGCATGGTCCATATCACTATATACAGGAGATATATAACTTATACCAGCTGTACATATATATTATATACAGAATATACCAGGTTATACCAGCATGGTCCATATCATTGTATACAGGAGATATATAACTTATACCAGCTGTACATATATATTATATACAGTATATACCAGGTTATACCAGCATGGTCCATATCACTATATACAGGAGATATATAACTTATACCAGCTGTACATATATATTATATACAGTATATACCCAGGTTATACCAGCATGGTCCATATCACTATATACAGGAGATATATAACTTATACCAGCTGTACATATATATTATATACAGTATATACAGGTTATACCAGCATGGTCCATATCACTATATACAGGAGATATATAACTTATACCAGCTGTACATATATATTATATACAGTATATACCAGGTTATACCAGCATGGTCCATATCACTATATACAGGAGATATATAACTTATACCAGCTGTACATATATATTATATACAGTATATACCCAGGTTATACCAGCATGGTCCATATCACTATATACAGGAGATATATAACTTATACCAGCTGTACATATATATTATATACAGTATATACCAGGTTATACCAGCATGGTCCATATCACTATATATCACTATATACAGGAGATATATAACTTATACCAGCTGTACATATATATTATATACAGTATATACCAGGTTATACCAGCATGGTCCATATCACTATATACAGTATATATAACTTATACCAGCTGTACATATATATTATATACAGTATATACCAGGTTATACCAGCATGGTCCATATCACTATATACAGGAGATATATAACTTATACCAGCTGTACATATATATTATATACAGTATATACAGGTTATACCAGCATGGTCCATATCACTATATACAGGAGATATATAACTTATACCAGCTGTACATATATATTATATACAGTATATACCAGGTTATACCAGCATGGTCCATATCACTATATACAGGATATATAACTTATACCAGCTGTACATATATATTATATACAGTATATACCCAGGTTATACCAGCATGGTCCATATCACTATATACAGGAGATATATAACTTATACCAGCAGTACATATATATTATACACAGTATATACCAGGTTATACCAGCATGGTCCATATCACTATATACAGGAGATATATAACTTATACCAGCTGTACATATATATTATATACAGTATATACCAGGTTATACCAGCATGGTCCATATCACTATATACAGGAGATATATAACTTATACCAGCTGTACATATATATTATATACAGTATATACCCTTGTATATCGTTTGCACCCCCCTACTATATCATCTCAGGTTGCAGCCAGTCGGGCTCTCTGGGCCCCTTAGAAGCATGAATGATAATATGGAGACAGATAGTAATGTGAGTGTGTTCCGGCTCTGCTCTTGGCACAGGACTGCTCGTCTTGCACAGGACTGCCTATTATGTCGCAGAGGACAGTAATGTCACGCCGGCTGCTCTGCACAGATCACCTTTCTGCCATCACCCTCTGCCCCAGACACAAAGCTGCGCCGACCGACTCATGTGAACAGGACTCAATATCCTGAAGACATTTCTAAGACATAAGATTTCCGATCCAGTGTTCTTTTTATCAATCCCTCTTTGTTCTCAGGATCACTGCTTGCTGTCAGTGAATGGGATCATCCCAAGAACAAGTTGAGCCTTCTTCACTGTGAGGAAACTTATCCCCAGCGCGAGTCTCTCTTCTGTCCTGATAGTTTGTTACAATTAGAGATGAGCGAACTTACAGTAAATTTGATTCGTCACGAACTTCTCGGCTCGGCAGTTGATGACTTATCCTGCATAAATTAGTTCAGCTTTCCGGTGCTCCCGTGGGCTGGAAAAGGTGGATACAGTCCTAGGAGACTCTTTCCTAGGAATGTATCCACCTTTTCCAGCCCACCGGAGCACCGGAAAGCTGAACTAATTTATGCAGGATACGTCATCAACTGCCAAGCCGAGAAGTTTGTGACGAATCAAATTTACTGTAAATTCGCTCATCTCTAGTTACAATTTATCAGTGCAGTAAAATACTGCAGTCCAGGCCAGTAGTCTCCAACCTGTGGACCTCCAGATGTTGCAAAACTACAACTCCCAGAATGCCCGGACAGCCAACGGCTGTCCGGGCATGCTGGGAGTTGTAGTTTTGCAATATCTGGAGGTCTGCAGATTGAAGACCACTGGATTAGGCTGTTCAGCTCACAGGGGATGTCTAAACTGGATACAAATGTATAAGACCCTAAACTGTGAGAAGTATTAGATACTTAGATTAGTTACAGGGTTTCAGCCTCGATGTGCAGAAGAATTTTTTATCCAGTAAGAAGAAGAAATTGATTCATGTTTAAATATCCACAAGCCCCATATTGCAAGATAAAAAACAAAAACTAAACATTGGGACTTTTACATTATAGAGACCAAATGGTTTATATGTCCACGGGTGAAAGGAGACATCAGAAGCGGCGCTGAAGATAGAAGCAGTAGTATTTATTCCAATAGGAGCAGTAGTATTTATTCCAATAGAAGCAGTAGTATTTATTCCAATAGGAGCAGTAGTATTTATTCCAATAGAAGCAGTAGTATTTATACCAATAGAAGCAGTAGTATTTATTCCAATAGGAGCAGTAGTATTTATTCCAATAGGAGCAGTAGTATTTATTCCAATAGAAGCAGTAGTATTTATTCCAATAGAAGCAGTAGTATTTATTACAATAGAAGCAGTAGTATTTATTCCAATAGAAGCAGTAGTATTTATTACAATAGAAGCAGTAGTATTTATTCCAATAGGAGCAGTAGTATTTATTCCAATAGAAGCAGTAGTATTTATTCCAATAGAAGCAGTAGTATTTATTCCAATAGGAGCAGTAGTATTTATTCCAATAGGAGCAGTAGTATTTATAACAATAGAAGCAGTAGTATTTATAACAATAGAAGCAGTAGTATTTATAACAAAAGAAGCAGTAGTATTTATTCCAATAGGAGCAGTAGTATTTATTCCAATAGAAGCAGTAGTATTTATTCCAATAGAAGCAGTAGTATTTATACCAATAGAAGCAGTAGTATTTATAACAATAGGAGCAGTAGTATTTATTCTAATAGGAGCAGTAGTATTTATTCCAATAGAAGCAGTAGTATTTATAACAATAGGAGCAGTAGTATTTATTCCAATAGAAGCAGTAGTATTTATTCCAATAGAAGCAGTAGTATTTATACCAATAGAAGCAGTAGTATTTATTCCAATAGGAGCAGTAGTATTTATTCCAATAGAAGCAGTAGTATGTATAACAATAGGAGCAGTAGTATTTATTCCAATAGAAGCAGTAGTATTTATTCCAATAGAAGCAGTAGTATTTATTCCAATAAAAGCAGTAGTATTTATTCCAATAGAAGCAGTAGTATTTATACCAATAGAAGCAGTAGTATTTATACCAATAGAAGCAGTAGTATTTATTCCAATAGAAGCAGTAGTATTTATTCCAATAGAAGCAGTAGTATTTATACCAATAGAAGCAGTAGTATTTATACCAATAGAAGCAGTAGTATTTATACCAATAGAAGCAGTAGTATTTATACCAATAGAAGCAGTAGTATTTATACCAATAGAAGCAGTAGTATTTATTCCAATAGAAGCAGTAGTATTTATTCCAATAGAAGCAGTAGTATTTATACCAATAGAAGCAGTAGTATTTATACCAATAGGAGCAGTAGTATTTATACCAATAGAAGCAGTAGTATTTATACCAATAGAAGCAGTAGTATTTATTCCAATAGAAGCAGTAGTATTTATTCCAATAGAAGCAGTAGTATTTATTCCAATAGAAGCAGTAGTATTTATAACAATAGAAGCAGTAGTATTTATACCAATAGAAGCAGTAGTATTTATTCCAATAGAAGCAGTAGTATTTATTCCAATAGAAGCAGTAGTATGTATAACAAAAGAAGCAGTAGTATTTATTCCAATAGAAGCAGTAGTATTTATAACAATAGAAGCAGTAGTATTTATTCCAATAGAAGCGGTAGTATTTATAACAATAGAAGCAGTAGTATTTATTCCAATAGAAGCAGTAGTATTTATTCCAATAGAAGCAGTAGTATGTATAACAATAGAAGCAGTAGTATTTATAACAATAGAAGCAGTAGTATTTATTCCAATAGAAGCAGTAGTATTTATTCCAATAGAATTAGTAGTATTTATTCCAATAGAAGCAGTAGTATTTATTCCAATAGAAGCAGTAGTATGTATAACAAAAGAAGCAGTAGTATTTATTCCAATAGAAGCAGTAGTATTTATTCCAATAGAAGCAGTAGTATTTATTCCAATAGAAGCAGTAGTATTTATTCCAATAGAAGCAGTAGTATTTATAACAATAGAAGCGGTAGTATTTATAACAATAGAAGCAGTAGTATTTATTCCAATAGAATTAGTAGTATTTATTCCAATAGAAGCAGTAGTATTTATTCCAATAGAAGCAGTAGTATGTATAACAATAGAAGCAGTAGTATTTATAACAATAGAAGCAGTAGTATTTATTCCAATAGAATTAGTAGTATTTATTCCAATAGAAGCAGTAGTATTTATTCCAATAGAAGCAGTAGTATGTATAACAAAAGAAGCAGTAGTATTTATTCCAATAGAAGCGGTAGTATTTATAACAATAGAAGCAGTAGTATTTATTCCAATAGAAGCAGTAGTATTTATTCCAATAGAAGCAGTAGTATGTATAACAATAGAAGCAGTAGTATTTATAACAATAGAAGCAGTAGTATTTATTCCAATAGAAGCAGTAGTATTTATTCCAATAGAATTAGTAGTATTTATTCCAATAGAAGCAGTAGTATTTATTCCAATAGAAGCAGTAGTATGTATAACAATAGAAGCAGTAGTATTTATAACAATAGAAGCAGTAGTATTTATTCCAATAGAATTAGTAGTATTTATTCCAATAGAAGCAGTAGTATTTATTCCAATAGAAGCAGTAGTATGTATAACAAAAGAAGCAGTAGTATTTATTCCAATAGAAGCAGTAGTATTTATTCCAATAGAAGCAGTAGTATTTATTACAATAGAAGCAGTAGTATTTATTCCAATAGAAGCAGTAGTATTTATTCCAATAGAAGCAGTAGTATTTATTCCAATAGAAGCAGTAGTATTTATTCCAATAGAAGCAGTAGTATTTATTCCAATAGAAGCAGTAGTATTTATTCCAATAGGAGCAGTAGCATTTATTCCAATAGGAGCAGTAGCATTTATAACAATAGAAGCAGTAGTATTTATACCAATAGAAGCAGTAGTATTTATTCCAATTGGAGCAGTAGTATTTATTCCAATTGGAGCAGTAGTATTTATAACAATAGGAGCAGTAGTATTTATAACAATAGAAGCAGTAGTATTTATTACAATAGAAGCAGTAGTCTTTATTCCAATAGAAGCAGTAGTATGTATAACAATAGAAGCAGTAGTATTTATAACAATAGAAGCAGTAGTATTTATTCCAATAGAATTAGTAGTATTTATTCCAATAGAAGCAGTAGTATTTATTCCAATAGAAGCAGTAGTATGTATAACAAAAGAAGCAGTAGTATTTATTCCAATAGAAGCAGTAGTATTTATTCCAATAGAAGCAGTAGTATTTATTCCAATAGAAGCAGTAGTATTTATTCCAATAGAAGCAGTAGTATTTATTCCAATAGAAGCAGTAGTATTTATTCCAATAGAAGCAGTAGTATTTATTCCAATAGAAGCAGTAGTATTTATTCCAATAGAAGAAGTAGTATTTATTCCAATAGAAGCAGTAGTATTTATTCCAATAGGAGCAGTAGCATTTATTCCAATAGGAGCAGTAGCATTTATTCCAATAGGAGCAGTAGCATTTATAACAATAGAAGCAGTAGTATTTATACCAATAGAAGCAGTAGTATTTATTCCAATAGAAGCAGTAGTATTTATTCCAATAGGAGCAGTAGTATTTATAACAATAGGAGCAGTAGTATTTATAACAATAGGAGCAGTAGTATTTATTACAATAGAAGCAGTAGTATTTATTCCAATAGGAGCAGTAGTATTTATTCCAATAGGAGCAGTAGTATTTATTCCAATAGAAGCAGTAGTATTTATTCCAATAGGAGCAGTAGTATTTATTCCAATAGGAGCAGTAGTATTTATTCCAATAGGAGCAGTAGTATTTATTCCAATAGGAGCAGTAGTATTTATTCCAATAGGAGCAGTAGTATTTATTCCAATAGGAGCAGTAGTATTTATTCCAATAGGAGCAGTAGTATTTATTCCAATAGAAGCAGTAGTATTTATTCCAATAGGAGCAGTAGTATTTATTCCAATAGAAGCAGTAGTATTTATTCCAATAGGAGCAGTAGTATTTATTCCAATAGGAGCAGTAGTATTTATTCCAATAGAAGCAGTAGTATTTATTCCAATAGGAGCAGTAGTATTTATTCCAATAGGAGCAGTAGTATTTATTCCAATAGGAGCAGTAGTATTTATTCCAATAGGAGCAGTAGTATTTATTCCAATAGGAGCAGTAGTATTTATTCCAATAGGAGCAGTAGTATTTATTCCAATATGAGCAGTAGTATTTATTCCAATACTGCTTCTATTGGAATAAATACTACTGCTTCTATTGTTATAAATACTACTGCTTCTATTGGAATAAATACTACTGCTTCTATTGGAATAAATACTACTGCTTCTATTGGAATAAATACTACTGCTTCTATTGGAATAAATACTACTGCTTCTATTGGAATAAATACTACTGCTTCTATTGGAATAAATACTACTGCTCCTATTGGAATAAATACTACTGCTTCTATTGGAATAAATACTACTGTCACGATGCCGGCTGGCAGGTAGTGGATCCTCTGTGCCAGAGAGGGATTGGCGTGGACCGTGCTAGTGGATCGGTTCTAAGTCACTACTGGTTTTCACCAGAGCCTGCCGCAAAGCGGGATGGTCTTGCTGCGGCGGTAGTGACCAGGTCGTATCCACTAGCAACGGCTCAACCTCTCTGACTGCTGAAGATAGGCGCGGTACAAGGGAGTAGACAGAAGCAAGGTCGGACGTAGCAGAAGGTCGGGGCAGGCAGCAAGGATCGTAGTCGGGGGCAACGGCAGGAGGTCTGGAACACAGGCTAGGAACACACAAGGAAACGCTTTCACTGGCACAATGGCAACAAGATCCGGCGAGGGAGTGAAGGGGAAGTGAGGTATAAATAGGGAGTGCACAGGTGAACACACTAATTGGAACCACTGCGCCAATCAGCGGCGCAGTGGCCCTTTAAATCGCAGAGACCCGGCGCGCGCGCGCCCTAGGGAGCGGGGCCGCGCGCGCCGGGACAGGACAGACGGAGAGCGAGTCAGGTACGGGAGCCGGGATGCGCATCGCGAGCGGGCGCTACCCGCATCGCGAATCGCATCCCGGCTGGAGACGGTATCGCAGCACACCGGGTCAGTGGAGCTGCCCGGAGCGCTGCGGTAGCGAGAGAGAAGCGAGCGATCCGGGGAGGAGCGGGGACCCGGAGCGCTCGGCGTAACAGTACCCCCCCCCTTGGGTCTCCCCCTCTTCTTAGAGCCTGAGAACCTGAGGAGCAGACTTTTGTCTAGGATGTTGTCCTCAGGTTCCCAGGATCTCTCTTCAGGTCCACAGCCCTCCCAATCCACCAAAAAGAACTTTTTTCCTCTGACCGTCTTGGAGGCCAGTATCTCTTTCACTGAGAAGACGTCAGAAGAACCGGAGACAGGAGTGGGAGAAACTAATTTGGGAGAGAAACGGTTGATGATGAGTGGTTTAAGAAGAGAGACATGAAAGGCATTAGGAATACGGAGAGAAGGAGGAAGAAGAAGTTTGTAAGAGACAGGATTAATTTGGCACAAGACTTTGAAGGGACCAAGATAGCGTGGACCCAGTTTGTAACTGGGGACACGAAAGCGGACATATTTAGCGGAGAGCCATACCTTGTCTCCGGGAGCAAAAATGGGGGGAGCTCTTCTTTTCTTATCGGCAAACTTTTTCATGCGAGATGAAGCCTGTAAAAGAGAAACTTGGGTCTCTTTCCATATGGTGGAAAGATCACGAGTCACTTCATCTACCGTGGGCAAACCAGAGGGCAAGGGAGTAGGGAGGGGGGGAAGAGGGTGACGGCCGTACACCACGAAAAATGGGGATTTGGAGGAAGATTCAGAGACTCTAAAGTTATACGAGAATTCGGCCCATGGAAGGAAATCTGCCCAATCATCCTGGCGGGAGGAAACAAAATGTCGTAAATAATCACCCAAGACCTGGTTAATTCTTTCTACTTGTCCATTGGATTGAGGATGATATGCAGAAGAAAAGTTTAATTTAATCTTGAGTTGTTTACAGAGAGCCCTCCAGAATTTTGACACGAATTGGACGCCTCTATCCGAGACTATTTGTGTGGGCAACCCGTGAAGACGAAAAATGTGTACAAAAAATTGTTTAGCCAACTGAGGCGCTGAAGGAAGACCAGGAAGAGGGATGAAATGTGCCATCTTGGAGAATCGATCAACGACCACCCAAACAACAGTGTTGCCACGGGATGGGGGTAGGTCTGTAATAAAATCCATACCAATCAGAGACCAAGGCTGTTCGGGGACAGGCAGAGGATGAAGAAAACCAGCGGGCTTCTGGCGAGGAGTCTTATCCCGAGCACAGACAGTGCAGGCTCGCACAAAGTCCACGACATCCGTCTCCAGAGTCGGCCACCAATAGAAGCGAGAGATGAGTTGCACAGATTTCTTGATGCCTGTATGACCTGCGAGATGGGAGGAGTGACCCCATTTGAGGATTCCGAGGCGTTGGCGTGGAGAGACGAAGGTCTTTCCTGGAGGAGTTTGCCTGATGGAGGCTGGAGAAGTGGAGATCAGGCAGTCAGGAGGAATGATGTGTTGCGGAGAGAGTTCAACTTCCGAGGCATCCGAGGAACGAGAGAGAGCATCGGCCCTAATGTTCTTATCGGCAGGCCGAAAGTGAATTTCAAAATTAAATCGGGCAAAGAACAGAGACCACCTGGCCTGGCGAGGATTCAGCCGTTGGGCAGACTGGAGATAGGAGAGGTTCTTGTGATCGGTGTAAATAATAACAGGAAATCTTGATCCCTCCAGCAGATGCCTCCATTCCTCAAGTGCTAATTTAATGGCTAGAAGCTCTCGATCCCCGATGGAGTAGTTCCTCTCCGCCGGAGAGAAGGTCCTAGAAAAAAAACCACAAGTAACAGCATGCCCGGAAGAATTTTTTTGTAGAAGGACCGCTCCAGCTCCTACAGAGGAGGCATCAACCTCCAATAGGAAGGGTTTAGATGGGTCAGGTCTGGAGAGCACGGGAGCCGAAGAAAAGGCAGACTTGAGCCGTTTAAAGGCGTCTTCCGCTTGAGGAGGCCAAGACTTGGGATTGGCATTTTTTTTGGTTAAAGCCACGATAGGGGCCACAACGGTAGAAAAATGTGGAATAAATTGCCTGTAATAATTGGCGAACCCCAAAAAACGTTGGATAGCACGGAGTCCGGAGGGGCGTGGCCAATCTAAGACGGCAGAGAGTTTGTCTGGATCCATTTGTAGTCCCTGGCCAGAGACCAAGTATCCTAGGAAAGGAAGAGATTGGCATTCAAACAGACATTTCTCTATCTTGGCATAAAGTTGATTGTCACGAAGTCTCTGAAGAACCATACGGACATGCTGGCGGTGTTCTTCTAGATTGGCAGAAAAAATCAGGATATCGTCCAGATATACAACAACACAGGAGTATAAGAGATCACGAAAAATTTCATTAACAAAGTCTTGGAAGACGGCAGGGGCGTTGCACAGGCCAAAGGGCATGACCAGATACTCAAAGTGTCCATCTCTAGTGTTAAATGCCGTTTTCCATTCATCCCCCTCTCTGATGCGGATGAGATTATAAGCACCTCTTAAGTCCAGTTTGGTAAAGATGTGGGCACCTTGGAGGCGATCAAAGAGTTCAGAGATGAGGGGTAGAGGGTAGCGGTTCTTTATCGTGATTTTATTAAGACCGCGGTAGTCAATGCAAGGGCGTAGAGAGCCATCTTTTTTGGACACAAAGAAAAATCCGGCTCCGGCAGGAGAGGAGGATTTACGGATAAAGCCTTTTTTTAAATTTTCCTGGATGTACTCCGACATAGCAAGAGTCTCTGGGGCGGACAGAGGATAGATTCTGCCCCGGGGTGGAGTAGTGCCCGGGAGGAGGTCAATAGGACAATCATAAGGCCTGTGAGGAGGTAGAGTCTCAGCTTGTTTTTTGCAAAAAACATCCGCAAAGTCCATATAGGCCTTAGGGAGACCGGTTACAGGGGGAACCACAGAGTCACGGCAAGGGGTACTGGGAACCGGTTTTAGGCAGTCCTTGAAACAAGAGGGCCCCCAACTCTTGATCTCCCCAGAGGACCAATCCAGGGTTGGGGAATGGAGTTGAAGCCAGGGTAGTCCAAGGAGGATTTCGGAAGTGCAATTGGGGAGGACCAAAAATTCAATCTTCTCGTGATGAGGTCCGATGCACATTAGAAGGGGCTCCGTGCGGAAACGTATGGTACAATCCAATCTTTCATTGTTTACACAATTGATGTAGAGGGGTCTGGCGAGACTGGTCACTGGGATGTTGAACCTGTTGACGAGAGAGGCCAAAATAAAATTTCCTGCAGATCCGGAATCCAAGAAGGCCATAGTAGAGAAGGAGAAGGCAGAGGCAGATATCCGCACAGGCACAGTAAGACGTGGAGAAGCAGAGTAGACATCAAGGACTGTCTCACCATTGTGCGGAGTCAGCGTACGTCTTTCCAGGCGGGGAGGACGGATAGGACAATCCTTCAGGAAGTGTTCGGTACTGGCACAGTACAGACAGAGATTCTCCATGCGGCGTCGTGTCCTCTCTTGAGGTGTCAGGCGAGACCGGTCGACCTGCATAGCCTCCACGGCGGGAGGCACAGGAACGGATTGCAGGGGACCAGAGGAGAGAGGAGCCGGGGAGAAAAAACGTCTTGTGCGAACAAAGTCCATATCCTGGCAGAGCTCCTGACGCCTTTCGGAAAAACGCATGTCAATGCGAGTGCCAGGATGGATGAGTTCATGTAGGTTAGCAGGGATTTCTCGTGCGGCCAGAACATCTTTAATGTTGCTGGATAGGCCTTTTTTAAAGGTCGCGCAGAGGGCCTCATTATTCCAGGATAATTCTGAAGCAAGAGTACGGAATTGTACGGCGTACTCGCCAACGGAAGAATTACCCTGGACCAGGTTCAACAGGGCAGTCTCAGCAGAAGAGGCTCGGGCAGGTTCCTCAAAGACACTTCGAATTTCTGAGAAGAAGGAGTGTATAGAGGCAGTGACGGGGTCATTGCGGTCCCAGAGCGGTGTGGCCCATGACAGAGCTTTTCCAGACAGAAGGCTGACTACGAAAGCCACCTTAGACCTTTCAGTAGGGAACTGGTCCGACATCATCTCCAAGTGCAGGGAACATTGGGAAAGAAAGCCACGGCAGAATTTAGAGTCCCCATCAAATTTATCCGGCAAGGATAGTCGTAGACCAGAAGCGGCCACTCGCTGCGGAGGAGGTGCAGGAGCTGGCGGAGGAGATGATTGCTGAAGCTGTGGTAGTAGCTGCTGTAGCATCACGGTCAGTTGAGACAGCTGTTGGCCTTGTTGCGCTATCTGTTGTGACTGCTGGGCGACCACCGTGGTGAGGTCGGCGACAACTGGCAGAGGAACTTCAGCGGGATCCATGGCCGGATCTACTGTCACGATGCCGGCTGGCAGGTAGTGGATCCTCTGTGCCAGAGAGGGATTGGCGTGGACCGTGCTAGTGGATCGGTTCTAAGTCACTACTGGTTTTCACCAGAGCCCGTCGCAAAGCGGGATGGTCTTGCTGCGGCGGTAGTGACCAGGTCGTATCCACTAGCAACGGCTCAACCTCTCTGACTGCTGAAGATAGGCGCGGTACAAGGGAGTAGACAGAAGCAAGGTCGGACGTAGCAGAAGGTCGGGGCAGGCAGCAAGGATCGTAGTCGGGGGCAACGGCAGGAGGTCTGGAACACAGGCTAGGAACACACAAGGAAACGCTTTCACTGGCACAATGGCAACAAGATCCGGCGAGGGAGTGAAGGGGAAGTGAGGTATAAATAGGGAGTGCACAGGTGAACACACTAATTGGAACCACTGCGCCAATCAGCGGCGCAGTGGCCCTTTAAATCGCAGAGACCCGGCGCGCGCGCGCCCTAGGGAGCGGGGCCGCGCGCGCCGGGACAGGACAGACGGAGAGCGAGTCAGGTACGGGAGCCGGGATGCGCATCGCGAGCGGGCGCTACCCGCATCGCGAATCGCATCCCGGCTGGAGACGGTATCGCAGCGCACCGGGTCAGTGGAGCTGCCCGGAGCGCTGCGGTAGCGAGAGAGAAGCGAGCGCTCCGGGGAGGAGCGGGGACCCGGAGCGCTCGGCGTAACAACTACTGCTTCTATTGGAATAAATACTACTGCTTCTATTGGAATAAATACTACTGCTTCTATTGGAATAAATACTACTGCTTCTATTGGAATAAATACTACTGCTTCTATTGGAATAAATACTACTGCTCCTATTGGAATAAATACTACTGCTTCTTTTGTTATAAATACTACTGCTTCTATTGTTATAAATACTACTGCTTCTATTGTTATAAATACTACTGCTCCTATTGGAATAAATACTACTGCTCCTATTGGAATAAATACTACTGCTTCTATTGGAATAAATACTACTGCTTCTATTGGAATAAATACTACTGCTTCTATTGGAATAAATACTACTGCTCCTATTGGAATAAATACTACTGCTTCTATTGGAATAAATACTACTGCTCCTATTGGAATAAATACTACTGCTCCTATTGGAATAAATACCACTGCTCCTATTGTAATAAATACTACTGCTTCTATTGGAATAAATACTACTGCTTCTATTGGAATAAATACTACTGCTCCTATTGGAATAAATACTACTGCTTCTATTGGAATAAATACTACTGCTTCTATTGTTATAAATACTACTGCTTCTATTGTTATAAATACTACTGCTCCTATTGGAATAAATACTACTGCTCCTATTGGAATAAATACTACTGCTTCTATTGGAATAAATACTACTGCTTCTATTGGAATAAATACTACTGCTTCTATTGGAATAAATACTACTGCTCCTATTGGAATAAATACTACTGCTTCTATTGGAATAAATACTACTGCTCCTATTGGAATAAATACTACTGCTCCTATTGGAATAAATACTACTGCTCCTATTGGAATAAATACTACTGCTCCTATTGGAATAAATACTACTGCTTCTATTGGAATAAATACTACTGCTTCTATTGGAATAAATACTACTGCTTCTATTGGAATAAATAATACTGCTTCTATTGGAATAAATACTACTGCTCCTATTGGAATAAATACTACTGCTTCTATTGGAATAAATACTACTGCTCCTATTGGAATAAATACTACTGCTCCTATTGGAATAAATACTACTGCTCCTATTGGAATAAATACTACTGCTCCTATTGGAATAAATACTACTGCTTCTATTGGAATAAATACTACTGCTTCTATTGGAATAAATACTACTGCTTCTATTGTAATAAATACTACTGCTTCTATTGGTATAAATACTACTGCTTCTATTGGAATAAATACTACTGCTCCTATTGGAATAAATACTACTGCTCCTATTGTAATAAATACTACTGCTTCTATTGGAATAAATACTACTGCTTCTATCTTCACATGCCTGACTATTCGGATCAGCGCCGCTTCTGATGTCTCCTTTCACCCGTGGACAGATGAACCAGCTGGTCTCTATAACGTAAAGCAGAATCATTGTGTCGTCGATACTTATGAGGAGATTTTTTTGGCAAAAGTCCCAATGTTTAGTTTTTGTTTTTTATCTTGCAATATGGGGCTTGTGGATATTTAAACATGAATCAATCTCTTCTTCTTACTGGATAAAAAATTCTTCTGCTCATCGAGGCTGAAACCCTGTAACTAATCTAAGTATCTAATACTTCTCACAGTTTAGGGTTACAAATACAAATTAAAGGGGTACTCCGCCCCTTGGCATCTTATCCCCTATCCAAGGACTGCGGGGGTCCCGCTGCTGGGGATCCCCACAATCTCGGATGCGGCACCCCAGACATCCGGTGCACGGAGTGAACTTCGCTTCGTGCCAGATGCCTGGCGATGGGGGGGCGGAGGCTTGTGATGTCACGGCCATGCCCCTTCAATACAAGTCTATGGGAGGAGGTGTGAGGACCGTAGACTTGCATTAAGGGGGTGTGGCCATGACGTCACGAGCCTCCAACGCCCTAAACGAACGCTGGGCGCAGCATGGAGATCAGCGGTGGGACCCCATGCGATCAGACATCTTATCCTTTGGATAGGGGATAAGATGTCTAGGAGTGAAGTACCCCTTTAACCCTTAGGATGCGTTCACCCTGCGGAATACTCAATGATTCTAAGCTAAACATGTTCATTATTTGCGTAGAACAATTTCAACAACAGAATTGTCAGCCGCTAAAATTGCTCAGTGTGATCGGGTCTCACGGAAGACACATTCACACTGATGTTAAAGTTCACCGCGTGGAATTCCGCCCGAATTACATAGTGTGGACGCACCCGTACAGAGGAAAAACAACCAAATCACAACGAAACAGACATAACAAACACACATAATATTTTCTTTAGCCGACATTTTCGATGTTCTCATTTAACCCCATAGAAAATAAAGTGTGAAGTTTAAAAATCCAAAAAGATTCCGGTTGAATTAACCTCTGATATCTGTTTTTATGATCATTAGGAATAGGGATTCTATGTCATTATTATGCACATTAGTAAAAGGGCGTGAAACACTATGAGGCATGTAACTATTCCGTATATTTGGCGATTTTTATTCACGCCGGACCTCACTGTCTGTCAGAGGAGAAAGAGACGATTGTGTTTCACAGCTCAAACATTTTTTATGTAAAATGAAACATGTGAATGATGCAATGAAAAGGTTTCCCCAGGGTGCAACACAGACATCTTATATGGAAAAGAACCAGGGGTCATGGGGGAAAGGGGCTGAGATGTAATACCACATACACCCTGAGGACAGTGGTGGCGCTGTTTTTAAAGAAATATGATAAATTTTTCTGATTTTGTTAACTGTTTTATAATGCAGATAGTTGCACAACGCCATGCGACACAAACCCGTAAGAAGGCGTCTGCATGATGAGACAAACTACAACTCCCATCATGCACTGACCGTCTTTGGAATATCTGTCCTGTGATAATCAGAATACACACGCACCTATATTAGATTCACAATAATGGGAGTCTATACTGATTGACCAATGCCAGAAGCCTAGCAAATAAAATGGGGGAGCTTGAGGCCTTGATACTGGAGGAACATATTGATATAGTTGGGGTCACTGAGACATGGCTGGTGATATAGTTGGGGTCACTGAGAAATGGCTGGTGATATAGTTGGGGTCACTGAGACATGGCTGGTGATATAGTTGGGGTCACTGAGAAATGGCTGGTGATATAGTTGGGGTCACTGAGACATGGCTGGTGATATAGTTGGGGTCACTGAGACATGGCTGGTGATATAGTTGGGGTCACTGAGACATGTCTGGTGATATAGTTGGGGTCACTGAGACATGGCTGGACTCCTCGCATGACTGGGCTGTCAATCTGCAGGGTTTACATTGTTCCCCAAGGATAGAATGAACAGAAAAGGTGGTGGAGTCTGTCTGTATGTAAGAAGTGGTATAAAAGTCAGTGTGAACGATGCCATAGTGTGTGATGATTCTGAGGAGGTGGAATCACTGTGGGTAGAATTACAAAAGGAGGGAAATACTGAAAAAATAATATTTGGTGTAATCTACAGACCCCCTAATATCACTGAAGAGAGAGAAGGTCGGCTGTATAAACAAATAGAGAGGCCGCCCGGGCAGGTACAGTGGTAATAATGGGAGATTTTAACTATCCAGATATAGATTGGGGTCCGGGGTTGGCTAAAACTACAAAGGGGCGACAATTCCTAAATTTATTGCAGGATAATTTTATGGGCCAGTTTGTGGAGGACCCAACAAGAAGTGATGCATTGTGGGATCTGATCATTTCCAACAACGCAGAGCTGGTTGGTAATGTAACTGTGCGGGAAAACCTTGGGAATAGCGACCACAATATAGTTACTTTTCACTTAAAATGTAGAAAACAAAGACAGACGGGGAAGGCAAAAACATATAACTTTAAAAAGGCAAATTTCCCTGGGCTGAGATCTGCACTACAGGACATAGACTGGGGGAGGGGTTCTCAAATACTGATACAGAAGGGAAATGGGACATCTTTAAATCAACTCTAAATAACTATACAGCTAAATATATACCAAAGGGGAACAAATATAAACGATTAAAACTAAATCCTACATGGCTGACAAATGAGGTTAAAAGAGCAATAAACAACAAAAAAATAGCCTTCAAAAAATTCAAATCTGATGGGTCAGCGATAACATTTAAACAGTACAAAGAGCTTAATAAAATCTGTAAAAATGTAACAAAAACAGCAAAAATTCTAAATGAGAGACAGGTGGCCAAAGAAAGCAAAACTAATCCTAAATATTTTTTTAGATATATAAATACAAAAAAACCAAGGACAGAGCATGTAGGACCCCTTAATAATGATAATGGGGAGGTTGTCACGGGCGATCAAGAGAAGGCGGAGCTACTGAATGGGTTCTTTAGTTCTGTATATACTATGGAAGAAGGAGCTGACATTGGCCAGGTCAGTGCTGGTAACACATCATGTACAGGTCAGTGCTGGTAACACATCATGTACAGGTCAGTGCTGGTAACACATCATGTAATGTATTGAACTGGCTTAATGTAGAGATGGTACAAGGTAAGTTAAGTAAAGTAAATGTAAGCAAATCTCCAGGGCCGGATGGACTACACCCAAGAGTTCTTAGAGAGGTAAGTTCAGTAATATCTGTACCCTTGTTCATGATATTTAGAGATTCTCTGGTGTCTGGTATTGTGCCAAGGGACTGGCGCAAGGCTAATGTGGTACCAATCTTCAAGAAGGGCTCTAGGTCTTCGCCAGGCAATTATAGACCTGTAAGTCTAACGTGCATTGTGGGTAAATTGTTTGAAGGACTTATAAGGGATTACATACAGGAATACATAGGGGATAATAGTATTATAAGTGATAGCCAGCATGGGTTTACTAAGGATAGAAGTTGTCAAACCAATCTAATTTGCTTTTATGAAGAGGTGAGTAGAAGCCTTGACAGAGGAATGGCTGTGGATATAGAGGGGGGGCTCTGTATATAGAGGAATGGCTGTGGATATAGTGTTTCTGGATTTTGCCAAAGCGTTTGATACTGTCCCTCACAGACATCTGACAGGTAAGTTAAGGTCCTTGGGCTTGGAAACTTTAGTTTGTAACTGGATTGAACACTGGCTCATGGATCGTACCCAGAGAGTGGTGGTCAATGATTCGTACTCTGATTGGTCCCCGGTAATTAGTGGTGACCCCAAGGTTCAGTACTGGGCCCGCTGCTGTTTAATTTATTTATCAATGATATAGAGGATGGTATTAACAGCTCTATTTCTATCTTTGCAGATGACACCAAGCTTTGTAGCACGGTACAGTCTATAGAGGATGTGTATATAGAGGGGGGGCTGTGTATATAGAGGGGGGGCTGTGTATATAGAGGGGGGGCTGTGTATATAGAGGATGTGCATAAGTTACAAGATGACTTGGATAGACTAAGTGTCTGGGCATCCACTTGGCAAATGAGGTTCAATGTGGATAAATGTAAAGTTATGCATCTGGGTACTAATAACCTGCAGCATCGTATGTCTTAGGGGGGCTGTGTATATAGAGGGGGGCTGTGTATATAGAGGGGGGCTGTGTATATAGAGGGGGGGCTGTGTATATAGAGGGGGGCTGTGTATACTAATAACCTGCATGCATCGTATGTCTTAGGGGGGATTAAACTGTCAGAGTCACTGGTAGAGAAGGATCTGGGGGACTTGTAGATCACAGACTACAGAATAGCACAATGTCAGGCTGCTGCTTCCAAAGCCGGCAGGATATTGTCATGTATAAAAAGAGGCATGGACTCGAGGGGCAGGGACATAATACTCCCCCTTTATAAAGCATTGGTACGGCCTCACCTGGAATATGCTGTTCAGTTTTGGTCGCCTGTTCATAAAAGGGACACTGCGGAGTTGGAAAGGGTGCAGAGACGCGCGACTAAACTAATATGGGGCCTGGAACATCTTAGCTATGAGGAGCGATTAAAGGAGTTACAATTGTTTAGTCTTGAGAAGAGACGTATAAGGGGGGATATGATAAACGTATATAAGTATATAAATGGCCCATACAAAAAATATGGAGAAAAACTGTTCCAGGTTAAACCCCCCCAAAGGACGAGGGGGCACTCCCTCCGTCTGGAGAAGAAAAGGTTTAGTCTAAAGGGGCGGCACGCCTTCTTTACCGTGAGGACTGTGAATTTATGGAAAGGTCTACCTCAGGAACTGGTCACAGCAGGAACAATTAACAGCTTTAAAGCAGGGTTAGATACATTCCTGGAACAAAATAACATTAAAGCTTATGCAGAATTATAAAACTACATCCCTTTCCCTTATCCCCTTACATCCTTCCCTTCAATCCCCTGGTTGGACTTGATGGACGTATGTCTTTTTTCAACCATACTAACTATGTAACTATGTAACCAGTCTGCCATGACCTCTGACCTGTAAGTGCCACTAAAGAGGTTAATGACCAGAGGAGTCAGTGTCGCCCTGAGGCCGTGACCTTGCGTTGAGGATTTATGGCTACATCCCTGAGATTCTGCTAAAATAGCAAATCTACCTAATTTAGTGCAGTGTAAAGTATGGTGGACAGAGCGGCAGCCTGAGCCTCTGAGACAATGTAAGACATGAATACAGGACCTGTGTGCCGGTGCGGGTGGGTGATGACATCATGGAGCCCTCTTCTCCTGGTGGGATGGGGTACGGTGAGTATCTACCTAGTGGGGGGCACACAGGTACCTTCCTTATTGTGCGGGGCACATAGCAAACAGGTATTACTGTTTTGGGGGAAAATAAGGAGAATTATTATTAATAAGCCCCACTCTATGCCCGTCATGTCCAGGGGGCACATACACTGTGTGCTGGGGCTTAGGGGGTGTTATGTCATGTGACTATATTGTTCATATGATATTTCAGCATTTGTGGTCACACTGTGTGTTAAACCAGCCCTGACACTGATACACAATGACGGAGCGCAGGTATCCCTGATCCTTCACCTGTGACGGTCGCCATATTGGTCACCACCCGGCTTAACCAGATATGACCAGGAATAGTGGTGGCAGCTCCAGATCTAGGACTTTAACCAGGGGTTTTTGTGTATAATATGTCATCATGTGGCTCTCCCCCATCACCACCAGGGGGCGCTACAGTCAGGCAGCCATGTTCGGAGGCGGCTCCTTCATGTTGGGTCCTGTCCGAGGTCCCTGACATCATCCTGGGCAGGAGGTGACATCCTGACGTTCAGTAATAAGGCAGAAGCTTCCAATTCTGGATACACAAAGGTCAATTGTAATCACCCGGAACATTCCATCTGAGCGAAACCGCAGGGAAAGCAACAAGTCCTGACACAGTGGTAATAATAAACTATTTATAGGAAGGTTCCCCATCACCCCGATAACCGGAGCCCTGGATGATGGAAAGACGACTGCCTCGTATTCACACCGCGTTGTGTGTTCACGTTTATCGTACACGTTTTTATGGGATGGATAAAATGATATACATGAACCTTGATGTGATAGCGGATTGTGCTGTACGCTATATACTGATCCACCTTATATAAATACACAATGCCTCTAATCCGACACATATACTTCTTTTTGTTGAACACAATAACGCAGCCTCTGCGGTATACGGCAAAAACGCAAAATACATAATGACCTGGATCTATTTGTCTGTTACACCATAGATGGGAACGTATACAGGGATAGAAACACGTAACACAGTGTCTATAACCATAAGGATCTCAGTGACACCTGGGGGGTGGGATGGGGCAGGGGTAATGTTTGCTATAGGGGGCGCCAACAAGCCACCGTGCAATATCCCAGAATTCCCTGCAGCAATATATCACTGCCGGTTCATGAACAGAATAACAGAACTACAGAGCAGACGACAGCGCAGTATAGAATAAAGGGCCTCATTACATTATATATGGTCTATACAGAGCAGACTGACAGCACAGTATAGAATAAAGGGCCTCATTACATTATATATGGTCTATACAGAACAGACTGACAGCACAGTATAGAATAAAGGGCCTCATTACATTATATATGGTCTATACAGAACAGACTGACAGTGCAGTATAGAATAAAGGGCCTCATTACATTATATATGGTCTATACAGAGCAGACTGACAGCGCAGTATAGAATAAAGGGCCTCATTACATTATATATGGTCTATACAGAACAGACTGACAGTGCAGTATAGAATAAAGGGCCTCATTACATTATATATGATCTATACAGAGCAGACTGACAGTGCAGTATAGAATAAAGGGCCTCATTACATTATATATGGTCTATACAGAGCAGACTGACAGCACAGTATAGAATAAAGGGCCTCATTACATTATATATGGTCTATACAGAGCAGACTGACAGTGCAGTATAGAATAAAGGGCCTCATTACATTATATATGGTCTATACAGAACAGACTGACAGCGCAGTATAGAATAAAGGGCCTCATTACATTATATATGGTCTATACAGAGCAGACTGACAGTGCAGTATAGAATAAAGGGCCTCATTACATTATATATGGTCTATATAGAGCAGACGACAGCGCAGTATAGAATAAAGGGCCTCATTACATTATATATGGTCTATACAGAGCAGACTGACAGCACAGTATATAATAAAGGGCCTCATTACATTATATATGGTCTATACAGAGCAGACTGACAGTGCAGTATAGAATAAAGGGTCTCATTACATTACATATGGTCTATACAGAACAGACTGACAGTGCAGTATAGAATAAAGGGCCTCATTACATTATATATGATCTATACAGAGCAGACTGACAGCGCAGTATAGAATAAAGGGCCTCATTACATTATATATGGTCTATACAGAGCAGACTGACAGCGCAGTATAGAATAAAGGGCCTCATTACATTATATATGGTCTATACAGAACAGACTGACAGCACAGTATAGAATAAAGGGCCTCATTACATTATATATGGTCTATACAGAGCAGACTGACAGTGCAGTATAGAATAAAGGGCCTCATTACATTATATATGGTCTATACAGAGCAGACTGACAGTGCAGTATAGAATAAAGGGCCTCATTACATTATATATGGTCTATACAGAGCAGACTGACAGTGCAGTATAGAATAAAGGGCATCATTACATTATATATGGTCTATACAGATCAGACTGACAGCGCAGTATAGAATAAAGGGCCTCATTACATTATATATGGTCTATACAGATCAGACTGACAGCGCAGTATAGAATAAAGGGCCTCATTACATTATATATGGTCTATACAGAGCAGACTGACAGCGCAGTATAGAATAAAGGGCCTCATTACATTATATATGGTCTATACAGAGCAGACTGACAGCGCAGTATAGAATAGGGGGCCTCATTACATTATATATGGTCTATACAGAACAGACGACAGTCCAGTATAGAATAAAGGGCCTCATTACATTATATATGGTCTATACAGAACAGACTGACAGTGCAGTATAGAATAAAGGGCCTCATTACATTATATATGGTCTATACAGAGCAGACTGACAGCGCAGTATAGAATAAAGGGCCTCATTACATTATATATGGTCTATACAGAGCAGACTGACAGCGCAGTATAGAATAAAGGGCCTCATTACATTATATATGGTCTATACAGAGCAGACAGACAGCACAGTATAGAATAAAGGGCCTCATTACATTATATATGGTCTATACAGAGCAGACGACAGTCCAGTATAGAATAAAGGGCCTCATTACATTATATATGGTCTATACAGAGCAGACTGACAGCACAGTATAGAATAAAGGGCCTCATTACATTATATATGGTCTATACAGAGCAGACTGACAGCGCAGTATAGAATAAAGGGCCTCATTACATTATATATGGTCTATACAGAGCAGACTGACAGCACAGTATAGAATAAAGGGCCTCATTACATTATATATGGTCTATACAGAACAGACTGACAGCGCAGTATAGAATAAAGGGCCTCATTACATTATATATGGTCTATACAGAGCAGACTGACAGTGCAGTATAGAATAAAGGGCCTCATTACATTATATATGGTCTATACAGATCAGACTGACAGCGCAGTATAGAATAAAGGGCCTCATTACATTATATATGGTCTATACAGAGCAGACTGACAGTGCAGTATAGAATAAAGGGCCTCATTACATTATATATGGTCTATACAGAGCAGACTGACAGCACAGTATAGAATAAAGGGCCTCATTACATTATATATGGTCTATACAGAGCAGACGACAGCGCAGTATAGAATAAAGGGCCTCATTACATTATATATGGTCTATACAGAGCAGACTGACAGCACAGTATAGAATAAAGGGCCTCATTACATTATATATGGTCTATACAGAGCAGACTGACAGTGCAGTATAGAATAAAGGGCCTCATTACATTATATATGGTCTATACAGAGCAGACTGACAGCACAGTATAGAATAAAGGGCCTCATTACATTATATATGGTCTATACAGAGCAGACGACAGCGCAGTATAGAATAAAGGGCCTCATTACATTATATATGGTCTATACAGAGCAGACTGACAGCGCAGTATAGAATAAAGGGTCTCATTACATTATATATGGTCTATACAGAGCAGACTGACAGTGCAGTATAGAATAAAGGGCCTCATTACATTATATATGGTCTATACAGAACAGACCGACAGTGCAGTATAGAATAAAGGGCCTCATTACATTATATATGGTCTATACAGAGCAGACTGACAGCACAGTATAGAATAAAGGGCCTCATTACGTTATATATGGTCTATACAGAGCAGACTGACAGCGCAGTATAGAATAAAGGGCCTCATTACATTATATATGGTCTATACAGAGCAGACCGACAGTGCAGTATAGAATAAAGGGCCTCATTACATTATATATGGTCTATACAGAGCAGACTGACAGTGCAGTATAGAATAAAGGGCCTCATTACATTATATATGGTCTATACAGAGCAGACTGACAGCGCAGTATAGAATAAAGGGCCTCATTACATTATATATGGTCTATACAGAGCAGACTGACAGCGCAGTATAGAATAAAGGGCCTCATTACATTATATATGGTCTATACAGAACAGACTGACAGCGCAGTATAGAATAAAGGGCCTCATTACATTATATATGGTCTATACAGAGCAGACTGACAGCACAGTATAGAATAAAGGGCCTCATTACATTATATATGGTCTATACAGAGCAGACTGACAGCGCATTATAGAATAAAGGGCCTCATTACATTATATATGGTCTATACAGAACAGACTGACAGCACAGTATAAAATAAAGGGCCTCATTACATTATATATGGTCTATACAGAACAGACTGACAGTGCAGTATAGAATAAAGGGCCTCATTACATTATATATGGTCTATACAGAGCAGACTGACAGTGCAGTATAGAATAAAGGGCCTCATTACATTATATATGGTCTATACAGAGCAGACGACAGCGCAGTATAGAATAAAGGGCCTCATTACATTATATATGGTCTATACAGAGCAGACGACAGTCCAGTATAGAATAAAGGGCCTCATTACATTATATATGGTCTATACAGAGCAGACGACAGCGCAGTATAGAATAAAGGGCTTCATTACATTATATATGGTCTATACAGAGCAGACTGACAGCGCAGTATAGAATAAAGGGCCTCATTACATTATATATGGTCTATACAGAGCAGACTGACAGTGCAGTATAGAATAAAGGGCCTCATTACATTATATATGGTCTATACAGAGCAGACTGACAGCGCAGTATAGAATAAAGGGCCTCATTACATTATATATGGTCTATACAGAGCAGACTGACAGCGCAGTATAGAATAAAGGGCCTCATTACATTATATATGGTCTATACAGAGCAGACTGACAGCGCAGTATAGAATAAAGGGCCTCATTACATTATATATGGTCTATACAGAGCAGACTGACAGCGCAGTATAGAATAAAGGGCCTCATTACATTATATATGATCTTTACAGATCAGACTGACAGCGCAGTATAGAATAAAGGGCCTCATTACATTATATATGGTCTATACAGAGCAGACTGACAGCGCAGTATAGAATAAAGGGCCTCATTACATTATATATGATCTATGCAGAGCAGACTGACAGCGCAGTATAGAATAAAGGGCCTCATTACATTATATATGGTCTATACAGAACAGACTGACAGCGCAGTATAGAATAAAGGGCCTCATTACATTATATATGGTCTATACAGAACAGACTGACAGCGCAGTATAGAATAAAGGGCCTCATTACATTATATATGGTCTATACAGATCAGACTGACAGCGCAGTATAGAATAAAGGGCCTCATTACATTATATATGGTCTATACAGAACAGACTGACAGCGCAGTATAGAATAAAGGGCCTCATTACATTATATATGGTCTATACAGATCAGACTGACAGCGCAGTATAGAATAAAGGGTCTCATTACATTATATATGGTCTATACAGAGCAGACTGACAGCGCAGTATAGAATAAAGGGTCTCATTACATTATATATGGTCTATACAGAGCAGACTGACAGCGCAGTATAGAATAAAGGGCCTCATTACATTATATATGGTCTATACAGAGCAGACAGACAGCACAGTATAGAATAAAGGGCCTCATTACATTATATATGATCTATGCAGAGCAGACTGACAGCGCAGTATAGAATAAAGGGCCTCATTACATTATATATGGTCTATACAGAGCAGACTGACAGCGCAGTATAGAATAAAGGGCCTCATTACATTATATATGGTCTATACAGAGCAGACTGACAGTGCAGTATAGAATAAAGGGCCTCATTACATTATATATGGTCTATACAGAACAGACTGACAGCACAGTATAGAATAAAGGGCCTCATTACATTATATATGGTCTATACAGAGCAGACTGACAGCACAGTATAGAATAAAGGGCCTCATTACATTATATATGGTCTATACAGAGCAGACAGACAGCACAGTATAGAATAAAGGGCCTCATTACATTATATATGGTCTATACAGAGCAGACAGACAGCACAGTATAGAATAAAGGGCCTCATTACATTATATATGGTCTATACAGAGCAGACTGACAGCGCAGTATAGAATAAAGGGCCTCATTACATTATATATGGTCTATACAGAGCAGACTGACAGCACAGTATAGAATAAAGGGCCTCATTACATTATATATGGTCTATACAGAGCAGACAGACAGCACAGTATAGAATAAAGGGCCTCATTACATTATATATGGTCTATACAGAGCAGACAGACAGCACAGTATAGAATAAAGGGCCTCATTACATTATATATGGTCTATACAGAGCAGACTGACAGCGCAGTATAGAATAAAGGGCCTCATTACATTATATATGGTCTATACAGAGCAGACTGACAGCACAGTATAGAATAAAGGGCCTCATTACATTATATATGGTCTATACAGAGCAGACAGACAGCACAGTATAGAATAAAGGGCCTCATTACATTATATATGGTCTATACAGAGCAGACAGACAGCACAGTATAGAATAAAGGGCCTCATTACATTATATATGGTCTATACAGAGCAGACCGACAGTGCAGTATAGAATAAAGGGCCTCATTACATTATATATGGTCTATACAGAGCAGACAGACAGCACAGTATAGAATAAAGGGCCTCATTACATTATATATGGTCTATACAGAGCAGACGACAGTGCAGTATAGAATAAAGGGCCTCATTACATTATATATGGCCTATACAGAATAGACTGACAGCGCATTATAGAATAAAGGGCCTCATTACATTATATATGGTCTATACAGAGCAGACTGACAGCGCAGTATAGAATAAAGGGCCTCATTACATTATATATGGTCTATACAGAGCAGACTGACAGCGCAGTATAGAATAAAGGGCCTCATTACATTATATATGGTCTATACAGAGCAGACTGACAGCACAGTATAGAATAAAGGGCCTCATTACATTATATATGGTCTATACAGAGCAGACTGACAGCACAGTATAGAATAAAGGGCCTCATTACATTATATATGGTCTATACAGAGCAGACTGACAGCGCAGTATAGAATAAAGGGCCTCATTACATTATATATGGTCTATACAGAGCAGACTGACAGCGCAGTATAGAATAAAGGGCCTCATTACATTATATATGGTCTATACAGAGCAGACTGACAGCGCAGTATAGAATAAAGGGCCTCATTACATTATATATGGTCTATACAGAGCAGGCTGACAGCGCAGTATAGAATAAAGGGCCTCATTACATTATATATGGTCTATACAGAGCAGACTGACAGCGCAGTATAGAATAAAGGGCCTCATTACATTATATATGGTCTATACAGAGCAGACTGACAGCGCAGTATAGAATAAAGGGCCTCATTACATTATATATGGTCTATACAGAGCAGACTGACAGCACAGTATAGAATAAAGGGCCTCATTACATTATATATGGTCTATACAGAACAGACTGACAGCGCAGTATAGAATAAAGGGCCTCATTACATTATATATGGTCTATACAGAACAGACTGACAGCACAGTATAGAATAAAGGGCCTCATTACATTATATATGGTCTATACAGAGCAGACTGACAGCACAGTATAGAATAAAGGGCCTCATTACATTATATATGGTCTATACAGAGCAGACTGACAGCACAGTATAGAATAAAGGGCCTCATTACATTATATATGGTCTATACAGAGCAGACTGACAGCGCAGTATAGAATAAAGGGCCTCATTACATTATATATGGTCTATACAGAGCAGACTGACAGCGCAGTATAGAATAAAGGGCCTCATTACATTATATATGGTCTATACAGAACAGACTGACAGCGCAGTATAGAATAAAGGGCCTCATTACATTATATATGGTCTATACAGAGCAGACTGACAGCGCAGTATAGAATAAAGGGCCTCATTACATTATATATGGTCTATACAGAGCAGACTGACAGCGCAGTATAGAATAAAGGACCTCATTACATTATATATGGTCTATACAGAGCAGACTGACAGTGCAGTATAGAATAAAGGACCTCATTACATTATATATGGTCTATACAGAGCAGACTGACAGCGCAGTATAGAATAAAGGGTCTCATTACATTATATATGGTCTATACAGAGCAGACTGACAGTGCAGTATAGAATAAAGGGCCTCATTACATTATATATGGTCTATACAGAACAGACCGACAGTGCAGTATAGAATAAAGGGCCTCATTACATTATATATGGTCTATACAGAGCAGACTGACAGCACAGTATAGAATAAAGGGCCTCATTACATTATATATGGTCTATACAGAGCAGACTGACAGCGCAGTATAGAATAAAGGGCCTCATTACATTATATATGGTCTATACAGAGCAGACCGACAGTGCAGTATAGAATAAAGGGCCTCATTACATTATATATGGTCTATACAGAGCAGACTGACAGTGCAGTATAGAATAAAGGGCCTCATTACATTATATATGGTCTATACAGAGCAGACTGACAGCGCAGTATAGAATAAAGGGCCTCATTACATTATATATGGTCTATACAGAGCAGACTGACAGCGCAGTATAGAATAAAGGGCCTCATTACATTATATATGGTCTATACAGAACAGACTGACAGCGCAGTATAGAATAAAGGGCCTCATTACATTATATATGGTCTATACAGAGCAGACTGACAGCACAGTATAGAATAAAGGGCCTCATTACATTATATATGGTCTATACAGAGCAGACTGACAGCGCATTATAGAATAAAGGGCCTCATTACATTATATATGGTCTATACAGAACAGACTGACAGCACAGTATAAAATAAAGGGCCTCATTACATTATATATGGTCTATACAGAACAGACTGACAGTGCAGTATAGAATAAAGGGCCTCATTACATTATATATGGTCTATACAGAGCAGACTGACAGCACAGTATAGAATAAAGGGCCTCATTACATTATATATGGTCTATACAGAGCAGACTGACAGTGCAGTATAGAATAAAGGGCCTCATTACATTATATATGGTCTATACAGAGCAGACTGACAGCACAGTATAGAATAAAGGGCCTCATTACATTATATATGGTCTATACAGAGCAGACTGACAGTGCAGTATAGAATAAAGGGCCTCATTACATTATATATGGTCTATACAGAGCAGACGACAGCGCAGTATAGAATAAAGGGCCTCATTACATTATATATGGTCTATACAGAGCAGACGACAGTCCAGTATAGAATAAAGGGCCTCATTACATTATATATGGTCTATACAGAGCAGACGACAGCGCAGTATAGAATAAAGGGCTTCATTACATTATATATGGTCTATACAGAGCAGACTGACAGCGCAGTATAGAATAAAGGGCCTCATTACATTATATATGGTCTATACAGAGCAGACTGACAGTGCAGTATAGAATAAAGGGCCTCATTACATTATATATGGTCTATACAGAGCAGACTGACAGCGCAGTATAGAATAAAGGGCCTCATTACATTATATATGGTCTATACAGAGCAGACTGACAGCGCAGTATAGAATAAAGGGCCTCATTACATTATATATGGTCTATACAGAGCAGACTGACAGCACAGTATAGAATAAAGGGCCTCATTACATTATATATGGTCTATACAGAACAGACTGACAGCGCAGTATAGAATAAAGGGCCTCATTACATTATATATGGTCTATACAGAGCAGACTGACAGCGCAGTATAGAATAAAGGGCCTCATTACATTATATATGGTCTATACAGAGCAGACTGACAGCGCAGTATAGAATAAAGGGCCTCATTACATTATATATGATCTTTACAGATCAGACTGACAGCGCAGTATAGAATAAAGGGCCTCATTACATTATATATGGTCTATACAGAGCAGACTGACAGCGCAGTATAGAATAAAGGGCCTCATTACATTATATATGATCTATGCAGAGCAGACTGACAGCGCAGTATAGAATAAAGGGCCTCATTACATTATATATGGTCTATACAGAACAGACTGACAGCGCAGTATAGAATAAAGGGCCTCATTACATTATATATGGTCTATACAGAACAGACTGACAGCGCAGTATAGAATAAAGGGCCTCATTACATTATATATGGTCTATACAGATCAGACTGACAGCGCAGTATAGAATAAAGGGCCTCATTACATTATATATGGTCTATACAGAACAGACTGACAGCGCAGTATAGAATAAAGGGCCTCATTACATTATATATGGTCTATACAGATCAGACTGACAGCGCAGTATAGAATAAAGGGTCTCATTACATTATATATGGTCTATACAGAGCAGACTGACAGCGCAGTATAGAATAAAGGGCCTCATTACATTATATATGGTCTATACAGAGCAGACTGACAGTGCAGTATAGAATAAAGGGCCTCATTACATTATATATGGTCTATACAGAGCAGACTGACAGCACAGTATAGAATAAAGGGCCTCATTACATTATATATGGTCTATACAGAGCAGACAGACAGCACAGTATAGAATAAAGGGCCTCATTACATTATATATGGTCTATACAGAGCAGACAGACAGCACAGTATAGAATAAAGGGCCTCATTACATTATATATGGTCTATACAGAGCAGACAGACAGCACAGTATAGAATAAAGGGCCTCATTACATTATATATGATCTATGCAGAGCAGACTGACAGCGCAGTATAGAATAAAGGGCCTCATTACATTATATATGGTCTATACAGAGCAGACTGACAGCGCAGTATAGAATAAAGGGCCTCATTACATTATATATGGTCTATACAGAGCAGACTGACAGTGCAGTATAGAATAAAGGGCCTCATTACATTATATATGGTCTATACAGAGCAGACTGACAGCGCAGTATAGAATAAAGGGCCTCATTACATTATATATGGTCTATACAGAGCAGACTGACAGCGCAGTATAGAATAAAGGGCCTCATTACATTATATATGGTCTATACAGAACAGACTGACAGCACAGTATAGAATAAAGGGCCTCATTACATTATATATGGTCTATACAGAGCAGACTGACAGCACAGTATAGAATAAAGGGCCTCATTACATTATATATGGTCTATACAGAGCAGACAGACAGCACAGTATAGAATAAAGGGCCTCATTACATTATATATGGTCTATACAGAGCAGACAGACAGCACAGTATAGAATAAAGGGCCTCATTACATTATGTATGGTCTATACAGAGCAGACTGACAGCGCAGTATAGAATAAAGGGCCTCATTACATTATATATGGTCTATACAGAGCAGACTGACAGCACAGTATAGAATAAAGGGCCTCATTACATTATTTATGGTCTATACAGAGCAGACAGACAGCACAGTATAGAATAAAGGGCCTCATTACATTATATATGGTCTATACAGAGCAGACAGACAGCACAGTATAGAATAAAGGGCCTCATTACATTATATATGGTCTATACAGAGCAGACTGACAGCGCAGTATAGAATAAAGGGCCTCATTACATTATATATGGTCTATACAGAGCAGACTGACAGCACAGTATAGAATAAAGGGCCTCATTACATTATATATGGTCTATACAGAGCAGACAGACAGCACAGTATAGAATAAAGGGCCTCATTACATTATATATGGTCTATACAGAGCAGACAGACAGCACAGTATAGAATAAAGGGCCTCATTACATTATATATGGTCTATACAGAGCAGACCGACAGTGCAGTATAGAATAAAGGGCCTCATTACATTATATATGGTCTATACAGAGCAGACAGACAGCACAGTATAGAATAAAGGGCCTCATTACATTATATATGGTCTATACAGAGCAGACGACAGTGCAGTATAGAATAAAGGGCCTCATTACATTATATATGGCCTCTACAGAATAGACTGACAGCGCATTATAGAATAAAGGGCCTCATTACATTATATATGGTCTATACAGAGCAGACTGACAGCGCAGTATAGAATAAAGGGCCTCATTACATTATATATGGTCTATACAGAGCAGACTGACAGCGCAGTATAGAATAAAGGGCCTCATTACATTATATATGGTCTATACAGAGCAGACTGACAGCACAGTATAGAATAAAGGGCCTCATTACATTATATATGGTCTATACAGAGCAGACTGACAGCACAGTATAGAATAAAGGGCCTCATTACATTATATATGGTCTATACAGAGCAGACTGACAGCGCAGTATAGAATAAAGGGCCTCATTACATTATATATGGTCTATACAGAGCAGACTGACAGCGCAGTATAGAATAAAGGGCCTCATTACATTATATATGGTCTATACAGAGCAGGCTGACAGCGCAGTATAGAATAAAGGGCCTCATTACATTATATATGGTCTATACAGAGCAGACTGACAGCGCAGTATAGAATAAAGGGCCTCATTACATTATATATGGTCTATACAGAGCAGACTGACAGCGCAGTATAGAATAAAGGGCCTCATTACATTATATATGGTCTATACAGAGCAGACTGACAGCACAGTATAGAATAAAGGGCCTCATTACATTATATATGGTCTATACAGAACAGACTGACAGCGCAGTATAGAATAAAGGGCCTCATTACATTATATATGGTCTATACAGAACAGACTGACAGCACAGTATAGAATAAAGGGCCTCATTACATTATATATGGTCTATACAGAGCAGACTGACAGCACAGTATAGAATAAAGGGCCTCATTACATTATATATGGTCTATACAGAGCAGACTGACAGCACAGTATAGAATAAAGGGCCTCATTACATTATATATGGTCTATACAGAGCAGACTGACAGCGCAGTATAGAATAAAGGGCCTCATTACATTATATATGGTCTATACAGAGCAGACTGACAGCGCAGTATAGAATAAAGGGCCTCATTACATTATATATGGTCTATACAGAACAGACTGACAGCGCAGTATAGAATAAAGGGCCTCATTACATTATATATGGTCTATACAGAGCAGACTGACAGCGCAGTATAGAATAAAGGGCCTCATTACATTATATATGGTCTATACAGAGCAGACTGACAGCGCAGTATAGAATAAAGGACCTCATTACATTATATATGGTCTATACAGAGCAGACTGACAGTGCAGTATAGAATAAAGGACCTCATTACATTATATATGGTCTATACAGAGCAGACTGACAGCGCAGTATAGAATAAAGGGCCTCATTACATTATATATGGTCTATACAGAACAGACTGACAGCGCAGTATAGAATAAAGGGCCTCATTACATTATATATGGTCTATACAGAGCAGACTGACAGCGCAGTATAGAATAAAGGGCCTCATTACATTATATATGGTCTATACAGAGCAGACTGACAGCGCAGTATAGAATAAAGGGCCTCATTACATTATATATGGTCTATACAGAGCAGACTGACAGCGCAGTATAGAATAAAGGGCCTCATTACATTATATATGGTCTATACAGAGCAGACTGACAGCGCAGTATAGAATAAAGGGCCTCATTACATTATATATGGTCTATACAGAACAGACTGACAGCGCAGTATAGAATAAAGGGCCTCATTACATTATATATGGTCTATACAGATCAGACTGACAGCGCAGTATAGAATAAAGGGCCTCATTACATTATATATGGTCTATACAGAGCAGACTGACAGCGCAGTATAGAATAAAGGGCCTCATTACATTATATATGGTCTATACAGAGCAGACTGACAGTGCAGTATAGAATAAAGGGCCTCATTACATTATATATGGTCTATACAGAGCAGACGACAGCGCAGTATAGAATAAAGGGCCTCATTACATTATATATGATCTATACAGAGCAGACTGACAGCGCATTATAGAATAAAGGGCCTCATTACATTATATATGGTCTATACAGAGCAGATGACAGCGCAGTATAGAATAAAGGGCCTCATTACATTATATATGGTCTATACAGAGCAGACTGACAGCACAGTATAGAATAAAGGGCCTCATTACATTATATATGGTCTATACAGAACAGACTGACAGTGCAGTATAGAATAAAGGGCCTCATTACATTATATATGGTCTATACAGATCAGACTGACAGCGCAGTATAGAATAAAGGGCCTCATTACATTATATATGGTCTATACAGAGCAGACTGACAGCGCAGTATAGAATAAAGGGCCTCATTACATTATATATGGTCTATACAGAACAGACTGACAGCGCAGTATAGAATAAAGGGCCTCATTACATTATATATGGTCTATACAGATCAGACTGACAGCGCAGTATAGAATAAAGGGCCTCATTACATTATATATGGTCTATACAGAGCAGACTGACAGCGCAGTATAGAATAAAGGGCCTCATTACATTATATATGGTCTATACAGAGCAGACTGACAGTGCAGTATAGAATAAAGGGCCTCATTACATTATATATGGTCTATACAGAGCAGACGACAGCGCAGTATAGAATAAAGGGCCTCATTACATTATATATGATCTATACAGAGCAGACCGACAGTGCAGTATAGAATAAAGGGCCTCATTACATTATATATGGTCTATACAGAGCAGACTGACAGTGCAGTATAGAATAAAGGGCCTCATTACATTATATATGGTCTATACAGAGCAGACTGACAGCGCAGTATAGAATAAAGGGCCTCATTACATTATATATGGTCTATACAGAGCAGACTGACAGCGCATTATAGAATAAAGGGCCTCATTACATTATATATGGTCTATACAGAGCAGATGACAGCGCAGTATAGAATAAAGGGCCTCATTACATTATATATGGTCTATACAGAACAGACTGACAGTGCAGTATAGAATAAAGGGCCTCATTACATTATATATGGTCTATACAGATCAGACTGACAGCGCAGTATAGAATAAAGGGCCTCATTACATTATATATGGTCTATACAGAGCAGACTGACAGCGCAGTATAGAATAAAGGGCCTCATTACATTATATATGGTCTATACAGAACAGACTGACAGCGCAGTATAGAATAAAGGGCCTCATTACATTATATATGGTCTATACAGAGCAGACTGACAGCGCAGTATAGAATAAAGGGCCTCATTACATTATATATGGTCTATACAGAACAGACTGACAGCGCAGTATAGAATAAAGGGCCTCATTACATTATATATGGTCTATACAGAGCAGACAGACAGCACAGTATAGAATAAAGGGCCTCATTACATTATATATGATCTATGCAGAGCAGACTGACAGCGCAGTATAGAATAAAGGGCCTCATTACATTATATATGGTCTATACAGAGCAGACTGACAGCGTAGTATAGAATAAAGGGCCTCATTACATTATATATGGTCTATACAGAGCAGACTGACAGCGCAGTATAGAATAAAGGGCCTCATTACATTATATATGGTCTATACAGAGCAGACTGACAGCGCAGTATAGAATAAAGGGCCTCATTACATTATATATGGTCTATACAGAGCAGACTGACAGCGCAGTATAGAATAAAGGGCCTCATTACATTATATATGGTCTATACAGAACAGACTGACAGCACAGTATAGAATAAAGGGCCTCATTACATTATATATGGTCTATACAGAGCAGACTGACAGCACAGTATAGAATAAAGGGCCTCATTACATTATATATGGTCTATACAGAGCAGACAGACAGCACAGTATAGAATAAAGGGCCTCATTACATTATATATGGTCTATACAGAGCAGACAGACAGCACAGTATAGAATAAAGGGCCTCATTACATTATATATGGTCTATACAGAGCAGACTGACAGCGCAGTATAGAATAAAGGGCCTCATTACATTATATATGGTCTATACAGAGCAGACTGACAGCACAGTATAGAATAAAGGGCCTCATTACATTATATATGGTCTATACAGAGCAGACTGACAGCACAGTATAGAATAAAGGGCCTCATTACATTATATATGGTCTATACAGAGCAGACTGACAGCACAGTATAGAATAAAGGGCCTCATTACATTATATATGGTCTATACAGAGCAGACTGACAGCGCAGTATAGAATAAAGGGCATCATTACATTATATATGGTCTATACAGAGCAGACAGACAGCACAGTATAGAATAAAGGGCCTCATTACATTATATATGGTCTATACAGAGCAGACTGACAGCGCAGTATAGAATAAAGGGCCTCATTACATTATATATGGTCTATACAGAGCAGACTGACAGCACAGTATAGAATAAAGGGCCTCATTACATTATATATGGTCTATACAGAGCAGACAGACAGCACAGTATAGAATAAAGGGCCTCATTACATTATATATGGTCTATACAGAGCAGACAGACAGCACAGTATAGAATAAAGGGCCTCATTACATTATATATGGTCTATACAGAGCAGACCGACAGTGCAGTATAGAATAAAGGGCCTCATTACATTATATATGGTCTATACAGAGCAGACAGACAGCACAGTATAGAATAAAGGGCCTCATTACATTATATATGGTCTATACAGAGCAGACGACAGTGCAGTATAGAATAAAGGGCCTCATTACATTATATATGGTCTATACAGAACAGACTGACAGCACAGTATAGAATAAAGGGCCTCATTACATTATATATGGTCTATACAGAACAGACAGACAGCGCAGTATAGAATAAAGGGCCTCATTACATTATATATGGTCTATACAGAGCAGACTGACAGCGCAGTATAGAATAAAGGGCCTCATTACATTATATATGGTCTATACAGAGCAGACTGACAGCACAGTATAGAATAAAGGGCCTCATTACATTATATATGGTCTATACAGAGCAGACTGACAGCGCAGTATAGAATAAAGGGCCTCATTACATTATATATGGTCTATACAGAGCAGACTGACAGCGCAGTATAGAATAAAGGGCCTCATTACATTATATATGGTCTATACAGAGCAGACTGACAGCGCAGTATAGAATAAAGGGCCTCATTACATTATATATGGTCTATACAGAGCAGACTGACAGCGCAGTATAGAATAAAGGGCCTCATTACATTATATATGGTCTATACAGAGCAGGCTGACAGCGCAGTATAGAATAAAGGGCCTCATTACATTATATATGGTCTATACAGAGCAGACTGACAGCGCAGTATAGAATAAAGGGCCTCATTACATTATATATGGTCTATACAGAGCAGACTGACAGCACAGTATAGAATAAAGGGCCTCATTACATTATATATGGTCTATACAGAACAGACTGACAGCGCAGTATAGAATAAAGGGCCTCATTACATTATATATGGTCTATACAGAACAGACTGACAGCACAGTATAGAATAAAGGGCCTCATTACATTATATATGGTCTATACAGAGCAGACTGACAGCACAGTATAGAATAAAGGGCCTCATTACATTATATATGGTCTATACAGAGCAGACTGACAGCACAGTATAGAATAAAGGGCCTCATTACATTATATATGGTCTATACAGAGCAGACTGACAGCGCAGTATAGAATAAAGGGCCTCATTACATTATATATGGTCTATACAGAGCAGACTGACAGCGCAGTATAGAATAAAGGGCCTCATTACATTATATATGGTCTATACAGAACAGACTGACAGCGCAGTATAGAATAAAGGGCCTCATTACATTATATATGGTCTATACAGAGCAGACTGACAGCGCAGTATAGAATAAAGGGCCTCATTACATTATATATGGTCTATACAGAGCAGACTGACAGCGCAGTATAGAATAAAGGACCTCATTACATTATATATGGTCTATACAGAGCAGACTGACAGTGCAGTATAGAATAAAGGACCTCATTACATTATATATGGTCTATACAGAGCAGACTGACAGCGCAGTATAGAATAAAGGGCCTCATTACATTATATATGGTCTATACAGAACAGACTGACAGCGCAGTATAGAATAAAGGGCCTCATTACATTATATATGGTCTATACAGAGCAGACTGACAGCGCAGTATAGAATAAAGGGCCTCATTACATTATATATGGTCTATACAGAGCAGACTGACAGCGCAGTATAGAATAAAGGGCCTCATTACATTATATATGGTCTATACAGAGCAGACTGACAGCGCAGTATAGAATAAAGGGCCTCATTACATTATATATGGTCTATACAGAGCAGACTGACAGCGCAGTATAGAATAAAGGGCCTCATTACATTATATATGGTCTATACAGAACAGACTGACAGCGCAGTATAGAATAAAGGGCCTCATTACATTATATATGGTCTATACAGATCAGACTGACAGCGCAGTATAGAATAAAGGGCCTCATTACATTATATATGGTCTATACAGAGCAGACTGACAGCGCAGTATAGAATAAAGGGCCTCATTACATTATATATGGTCTATACAGAGCAGATTGACAGTGCAATATAGAATAAAGGGCCTCATTACATTATATATGGTCTATACAGAGCAGACGACAGCGCAGTATAGAATAAAGGGCCTCATTACATTATATATGATCTATACAGAGCAGACCGACAGTGCAGTATAGAATAAAGGGCCTCATTACATTATATATGGTCTATACAGAGCAGACTGACAGTGCAGTATAGAATAAAGGGCCTCTTTACATTATATATGGTCTATACAGAGCAGACTGACAGCGCAGTATAGAATAAAGGGCCTCATTACATTATATATGGTCTATACAGAGCAGACTGACAGCGCATTATAGAATAAAGGGCCTCATTACATTATATATGGTCTATACAGAGGAGATGACAGCGCAGTATAGAATAAAGGGCCTCATTACATTATATATGGTCTATACAGAACAGACTGACAGTGCAGTATAGAATAAAGGGCCTCATTACATTATATATGGTCTATACAGAGCAGACTGACAGCGCAGTATAGAATAAAGGGCCTCATTACATTATATATGGTCTATACAGAGCAGACTGACAGCGCAGTATAGAATAAAGGGCCTCATTACATTATATATGGTCTATACAGAACAGACTGACAGCGCAGTATAGAATAAAGGGCCTCATTACATTATATATGGTCTATACAGAGCAGACTGACAGCGCAGTATAGAATAAAGGGCCTCATTACATTATATATGGTCTATACAGAACAGACTGACAGTGCAGTATAGAATAAAGGGCCTCATTACATTATATATGGTCTATACAGAGCAGACTGACAGCGCAGTATAGAATAAAGGGCCTCATTACATTATATATGGTCTATACAGAGCAGACGACAGCGCAGTATAGAATAAAGGGCCTCATTACATTATATATGGTCTATACAGAGCAGACGACAGCGCAGTATAGAATAAAGGGCCTCATTACATTATATATGGTCTATACAGAACAGACTGACAGTGCAGTATAGAATAAAGGGCCTCATTACATTATATATGGTCTATACAGAGCAGACTGACAGCGCAGTGTAGAATAAAGGGCCTCATTACATTATAGATGGTCTATACAGAGCAGACTGACAGTGCAGTATAGAATAAAGGGCCTCATTACATTATATATGGTCTATACAGAGCAGACTGACAGCGCAGTATAGAATAAAGGGCCTCATTACATTATAGATGGTCTATACAGAGCAGACTGACAGCGCAGTATAGAATAAAGGGCCTCATTACATTATATATGGTCTATACAGAACAGACTGACAGCGCAGTATAGAATAAAGGGCCTCATTACATTATATATGGTCTATACAGAGCAGACTGACAGTGCAGTATAGAATAAAGGGCCTCATTACATTATATATGGTCTATACAGATCAGACTGACAGCGCAGTATAGAATAAAGGGCCTCATTACATTATATATGGTCTATACAGAACAGACTGACAGCGCAGTATAGAATAAAGGGTCTCATTACATTATATATGGTCTATACAGAGCAGACTGACAGCGCAGTATAGAATAAAGGGCCTCATTACATTATATATGGTCTATACAGAGCAGACTGACAGCGCAGTATAGAATAAAGGGCCTCATTACATTATATATGGTCTATACAGAACAGACTGACAGCGCAGTATAGAATAAAGGGCCTCATTACATTATATATGGTCTATACAGAGCAGACTGACAGCGCAGTATAGAATAAAGGACCTCATTACATTATATATGGTCTATACAGAGCAGACTGACAGTGCAGTATAGAATAAAGGACCTCATTACATTATATATGGTCTATACAGAGCAGACTGACAGCGCAGTATAGAATAAAGGGCCTCATTACATTATATATGGTCTATACAGAACAGACTGACAGCGCAGTATAGAATAAAGGGCCTCATTACATTATATATGGTCTATACAGAGCAGACTGACAGCGCAGTATAGAATAAAGGGCCTCATTACATTATATATGGTCTATACAGAACAGACTGACAGCGCAGTATAGAATAAAGGGCCTCATTACATTATATATGGTCTATACAGAGCAGACTGACAGCGCAGTATAGAATAAAGGGCCTCATTACATTATATATGGTCTATACAGATCAGACTGACAGCGCAGTATAGAATAAAGGGCCTCATTACATTATATATGGTCTATACAGAGCAGACTGACAGCACAGTATAGAATAAAGGGCCTCATTACATTATATATGGTCTATACAGAGCAGACTGACAGCGCAGTATAGAATAAAGGGTCTCATTACATTATATATGGACTATACAGAGCAGACTGACAGCACAGTATAGAATAAAGGGCCTCATTACATTATATATGGTCTATACAGATCAGACTGACAGCGCAGTATAGAATAAAGGGCCTCATTACATTATATATGGTCTATACAGAACAGACTGACAGCGCAGTATAGAATAAAGGGTCTCATTACATTATATATGGTCTATACAGAGCAGACTGACAGCGCAGTATAGAATAAAGGGCCTCATTACATTATATATGGTCTATACAGAGCAGACTGACAGCGCAGTATAGAATAAAGGGCCTCATTACATTATATATGGTCTATACAGAACAGACTGACAGCGCAGTATAGAATAAAGGGCCTCATTACATTATATATGGTCTATACAGAGCAGACTGACAGCGCAGTATAGAATAAAGGGCCTCATTACATTATATATGGTCTATACAGATCAGACTGACAGCGCAGTATAGAATAAAGGGCCTCATTACATTATATATGGTCTATACAGAACAGACTGACAGCGCAGTATAGAATAAAGGGTCTCATTACATTATATATGGACTATACAGAGCAGACTGACAGCACAGTATAGAATAAAGGGCCTCATTACATTATATATGGTCTATACAGAGCAGACTGACAGCGCATTATAGAATAAAGGGCCTCATTACATTATATATGGTCTATACAGAGCAGACTGACAGCACAGTATAGAATAAAGGGCCTCATTACATTATATATGGTCTATACAGAGCAGACTGACAGCGCAGTATAGAATAAAGGGCATCATTACATTATATATGGTCTATACAGAGCAGACAGACAGCACAGTATAGAATAAAGGGCCTCATTACATTATATATGGTCTATACAGAACAGACTGACAGCACAGTATAGAATAAAGGACCTCATTACATTATATATGGTCTATACAGAACAGACTGACAGCACAGTATAGAATAAAGGGCCTCATTACATTATATATGGTCTATACAGAACAGACAGACAGCACAGTATAGAATAAAGGCCTCATTACATTATATATGGTCTATATAGAGCAGACTGACAGCGCAGTATAGAATAAAGGGCCTCATTACATTATATATGGTCTATATAGAGCAGACTGACAGCGCAGTATAGAATAAAGGGCCTCATTACATTATATATGGTCTATACAGAACAGACTGACAGCACAGTATAGAATAAAGGACCTCATTACATTATATATGGTCTATACAGAGCAGACTGACAGCGCAGTATAGAATAAAGGGCCTCATTACATTATATATGGTCTATACAGAGCAGACTGACAGCGCAGCATAGAATAAAGGGCCTCATTACATTATATATGGTCTATACAGAACAGACTGACAGCGCAGCATAGAATAAAGGGCCTCATTACATTATATATGGTCTATACAGAGCAGACTGACAGCGCAGTATAGAATAAAGGGCCTCATTACATTATATATGGTCTATATAGAGCAGACTGACAGTGCAGTATAGAATAAAGGGCCTCATTACATTATATATGGTCTATATAGAGCAGGATATATTCCACTGCGGAGGTTTAGGGACTGACCCTAATGTACAGATAAATGGTGACGGGGGATTATATGAGGCGAGCGGGTGGTCAGCTGCACCTCTGTTTAATGGAAACTTTAGTAATAAATTACATCAATGGATGATAAGATTATATATATATATATATATATATATATATATATATATATATATACATATACTGTATATATAGCATGGATGACATCACCGGTACATGACATCATACATGTAGTATAAGAGATATCAGTATATATTATATATGAATAATCATAGATGACATCACCGGTACATGACATCATACATGTAGTATGTGAGATATCAGTAATATATTATATATGAATAATCATAGATGACATCACCGGTACATGACATCATACATGTAGTATGTGAGATATCAGTATATATTATATATGAATAATCATAGATGACATCACCGGTACATGACATCATACATGTAGTATGGGAGATATCAGTAATATATTATATATGAATAATCATAGATGACATCACTGGTACATGACATCATACATGTAGTATGGGAGATATCAGTAATATATTATATATGAATAATCATAGATGACATCACCGGTACATGACATCAAACATGTAGTATGGGAAATATCAGTAATATATTATATATGAATAATCATAGATGACATCACTGGTACATGACATCATACATGTAGTATGGGAGATATCAGTAATATATTATATATGAATAATCATAGATGACATCATACATGTAGTATGTGAGATATCAGTAATATATTATATATGAATAATCATAGATGACATCACCGGTACATGACATCAAACATGTAGTATGGGAGATATCAGTAATATATTATATATGAATAATCATAGATGACATCACTGGTACATGACATCATACATGTAGTATGGGAGATATCAGTAATATATTATATATGAATAATCATAGATGACATCACTGGTACATGACATCATACATGTAGTATGGGAGATATCAGTAATATATTATATATGAATAATAATAGATGACATCACTGGTACATGACATCATACATGTAATATGGGAGATATCAGTAATATATTATATATGAATAATCATAGATGACATCACTGGTACATGACATCATACATGTAGTATGGGAGATATCAGTAATATATTATATATGAATAATCATAGATGACATCACCGGTACATGACATCATATATGTAATATGGGAGATATCAGTAATATATTATATATGAATAATCATAGATGACATCACTGGTACATGACATCATACATGTAGTACGGGAGATATCAGTAATATATTATATATGAATAATCATAGATGACATCACTGGTACATGACATCATACATGTGGTATGGGAGATATCAGTAATATATTATATATGAATAATCATAGATGACATCACTGGTACATGACATCATACATGTAGTATAAGAGATATCAGTAATATATTATATATGAATAATCATAGATGACATCACTGGTACATGACATCATACATGTAATATGGGAGATATCAGTAATATATTATATATGAATAATCATAGATGACATCACTCGTACATGACATCATACATGTAATATGGGAGATATCAGTAATATATTATATATGAATAATCATAGATGACATCACTCGTACATGACATCATACATGTAGTATGGGAGATATCAGTAATATATTATATATGAATAATCATAGATGACATCACTGGTACATGACATCATACATGTAGTATGGGAGATATCAGTAATATATTATATATGAATAATCATAGATGACATCACTGGTACATGACATCATACATGTAGTATAAGAGATATCAGTAATATATTATATATGAATAATCATAGATGACATCACTGGTACATGACATCATACATGTAGTATAAGAGATATCAGTAATATATTATACTGTATATGAATAATCATAGATGACATCAGTGGTAGAAGATACAAGACATGTGAGAGAAATCAGACAAATACGTATGAGATCAGTTCCAGGACGTGCTCCAGGCGGTCGCCGGTTCTGGGGTTTGTGTCATGAATGGGTTAAGCGGTGTCCATGTTTCCCAGCACATTCCGGAGACTTCCGTGATAGAACACGACCGTATAAGGCCCGGTGTTCTGGAGGAATAGCCTGGGCGATCTGGCGGGTGGCCACGCTCTCCGGGGACCTGGAATGTTTTGAGAGGCAGAGATTGGCGCGGCTCCGCTGTTTGGCCTCCCCGGGCTCCGGCGGCCCCCTCGGGATTTGTGCTCAGTGTGGACAGATTTAGGGATTTCTTGCTGCGGATCAGATGCTTCTGGATGTTGTCAGAAATGGCGTCCCCACCACAAGTAACAGAGACGTCATCCTGAAAATCAACACAGGCCTATAAATGCTATATGTGCCCTGGAAAGCTGGGTGATGATGGCCACCATTACTGGACATCTTTCCTGGACTCCTGAAAGGCAACCCTGCCCCTATTCCATTTATTGATGAGTAACTAGAATTTTTCAGGGATTAAAACAACATGGCTGCTTCCTTCAAACACCAGCGCCCGAGGGCATCTTTTCCTCATCGTTCCTCTATTATTCCTCATGGAAATATGGGAATACATTTACTCCCTGCCCCCAGTTCTGCTCCCTGTAGTTCACAATGTCACATGATTATACCAGCCAATCACGGCCCACCTAATGTCGCAGGCGGGGAAAGGAGCAGAATCGATAAATACGGATATTACAAATTACACATCCATATTAAGGATAGCAAGATAAAAAAAGGTCCGGTTATGGTGCGGTGGAGCCCCGCGTGGTGTGAACGCTCTCTAGGATTGCCCACCAGAGCCCCGACACATGTATAGAACATATACACAATCCTGACATCACCGCCAAAAATATCTGCACCAAGGAACATAGACGTCATCTGCGCGGTGTAATTATAACCAATCAACATTCTACATAGGAGAGGGCGACTACTATATGTCTGGGACCACACAGGGACCACCCAGCTGCCCAAGCCCCTAAATGGAAATCAACCATATATAGTGAGTACAGCTCTGGGGTATAATACAGGATATAACTCAGGATCAGTACAGGATAAGTAATGTATGTACACAGTGACCTCACCAGCAGAATAGTGAGTACAGCTCTGGAGAGAGGTTGGGTGTGTCTGAGCTCCTGTTACTTCCAGACTCTTCCAGTGAAGCAGTGATTTCCATCCGCCCCTCCCCAGGTGTGTGGCAGATACCTGGGTAGAGGGTTTTCCTGCTATGGAGCCCCAGGAGGCTTCATCTTGCACTCCCCGTACCCGGACGGCGGGGGGTGCAAAGGAAAATGCGACGGCCAGCAGCCAGGATGGGGTGAGACGATCCACCAGGGCCCATCGCCATGTGGGGCCCCCTCCCCCATCCCCTGCTGGGAGCTGCAAGGCTTCCAGCAAAAGTTCCTCTGGGAAAAGAAGCTCATCCAGGCAGAGGAGTGGAGTGAAGGCTTCTACCTCAGGCTCCTCAGAACCCCAGCAATGGGGGGTAAAGGAGCCAAGGGAATCCCTGGAGACTTTCGGATCTAGAATCCAGGCAAAGATGGCCCAATATGAGCAACTTGGGAAACAGCTTCGTGGTCTTAGAGAAGACATAAAGTTTACAACTTACCAGGCGGATACAGCAGCCAAGGGCAAGAGAGCAGCGTTCACTGCAAAGGTGAGAGCACTAAAGAAAGAGGTGGAGGAGATTGTGCAGCTGAGAGCGGACATTGTGGCTGGAGCCGGCTTCTTCAGTGAGAAGATTCTTAATGAAGAGAGGTTCCCCAAAAAGGGGGTCTCCAGAGGTGCAGAAAAAGATTGTCACCAAGATGAGAGTGAGGAGGAGGAGGAGGAGATGGAGGGAGGTGAGGAGGGGGATATGAGTGAGGGGGATATGGACACGGGTTCTGTTTGTACCACCACCACTGTTACCCCAGACCCCCCACTTACCCTCAGTGTGGACTATATAAACCCGGCTCAGGTGGCCTTACCTCCCTCCAGTGAGGACGATGAGGATGGCAGTGACTGTAGTGATTGCAGCGGCTCGGCAGATGGGGGTCTCCTGCGTGCGATTGTTATGCAGGAGTCCCCCACCCGTCTGGAGAACTTCACTTTTGGTGATGATTTGGGCCCAGAAGAGAAGGGGAAGAGGAAGAAAGTGAAGGGCAAGAAGAGGAAGAAGGCACAAGGAGTGAAATTTGTATTTTCTTCTTTCCAGCAACCTGGGTCGGCTGAGAAGTCAGCTCAGGGTGCTGGGTCCCCCAATCTGCCAGACCCCGTTTCTGTAGTGGAGCGGGGCCAGCATGGGGGATACAGTAGTGCACCCAAAATGGCTGCGGGTGCTATAGAAAAAAAAGGGCACCCTCCTGTGAGGGGGGAGGGTGTCCAGGCACCAGAAAATGGCGGCAGTTTCTCCCGTTCAGGGGGCGGTCCCCGGGTTGAAGTGAGCGGTACAAGTCCTGGCGCTGCAGGGCACTCCCCTGTGAGGGGGGGGAGTGTCCGGGCACCAGACCTTGGTGGTTCAGGGGGCGGTCCCCTATGTGCGGTTGGTACCGTTTCTGGCGCTGCGGGGCACTCACCTGTAAAGGGGGAGGTTCCCTGCACGTCAGCTGCAGTAGGCGGGGCAGGAGTGCGTCCGGAGGGCAGCTCCTGCCAAAATCCATGACTTCGTGTGAGGGGGCGGTGCCATCCATATCAGAGGCGGAGCCTGTGTCTGCACCCCAGAAGACTGGAAATGCAACCTTAGTCCTGAAACCAGCGACCCTTATACATAATGCAATAGACCCAGCCAGCCCAGCCTGTAATATACAGAGTGTAAGCAAGAGTGAAAGTGAGAGCAAAAATGTGTGGAAAAATGGTAATGTCCAGAGTGTGAGTTATGGTAGTGCGCATGGGAGGAGTTGTAGTAGCAGTGTGGATGAGGGGTGTGCAAGTGGGGTGCAAGAGAGGGGTGCAAGGGGAGTGCAAGAGAGGGGTGCAAGTGGAGTGCAAGAGAGGGGTGCAAGTGGAGTGCAAGAGAGGGGTGCAAGTGGAGTGCAAGAGAGGGGTGCAAGTGGAGTGCAAGAGAGGGGTGCAAGTGGAGTGCAAGAGAGGGGTACAAGTGGAGTGCAAGAGAGGGGTACAAGTGGAGTGCAAGAGAGGGGTGTAAGTGGAGTGCAAGAGAGGGGTGCAAGTGGAATGCAGGTGAGGAGTGGTAGTGGAATGCCAGAGAGAGGTTTGACTGACACCTCAGCTAAGAACAAGGGTCCTGGTTTGGGATCTGGGTCAGGTCCTGGTTCGACTGCCCCCCCGGTAGTGGCTGCTTCTCCCAGAAGCTATGCCAGAGTCACTGCCGGGGGATCAGGGGGATCCCCATCTCCATCTGGCTCTGGGGGTCACTTGCAACAGCGCCTCCTGGAGGCTCTACGTAGGGGAGACAGGTCAATCCATGTAGAGGGGAGGGGTGAGGTTGACCTGTCTTTTTGGATAGAAAGACACGGCTTAGGCGCCTTCCGAGAACAAAACGGGGAGGTGGTCTGGTCCCTCCCGACATCCGGGCAGGAAAGTGGCCGTAGGAATGTGGTCCGTTTAGTGTGGAGGGGCGAAGATGCATGTCCGCCTCGGGGTAAGGTGGTTGAGCTCCTCCTCCGGATGGAATTCAGGGCAAGTGACATCTTTGCCCTGATCCACCCCTACGGTACTTCCGAATTTGACATCAGCTTCGTTCGGCCGGAGGGTTTGGAACTCTTCTGGTCGAACTATGAGGTGGTGAAGAGTGAGCCCGGCTGGCGGGATTTCGCCGTAAAGGCGATATCCCGTCAGAATCTGGCCAAGAAAGTGACCGTATTGACACGTAACGAGTCACTATCTTGCTATGATATCATGACCTGGCTCAGCCGATATGGGGATGTGACGGACATGCCAAAAAAGAACTATGACGAACATGGGATCTGGTCTGGGGCCTGGACGTTTTCCGTCAAACTGAAGCGTTCGGGGAGCACTGTTGCCCACATCCCATCAGCTGCTTTTCTTGGGAGAGACAGAATCCAAGTTTTCTACCAGGGGCAGCCCAAGGTCTGTCACAGATGTGGCAGCCCCACCCACTTTAGCGCAGCTTGTACCGTGCAGGTCTGTGCACTGTGCGGTGGGGTAGGTCATCTTGCCGCATCCTGTAGGCAGATCCGGTGTCATCTGTGTGGTGTCTTAGGACACCCTTTCAGCCGTTGTCCTAGCGCTTTTGCCCGGGCAACTGTCACCTTGGCTGGGGAGAGCAGTAATGTTGCCTCAGCTGGGGAGGGCACGGGTGCGGGTGAAGGTGCAACAGGGTCAGTGAAGAGGAAAAGTCCCGCCAAGCTGAGGCGGGAGGCTAATCGCAGAAGGAGCAGGGAACTGGAGAGTTCCCATGTGGCAGGGGTAGCTTCTGACCCTGCTCCAGAGGTTAGTCCTGAAACTGCTGAGGCCCTGGAGGAAAATGTGCTGGAGGAGGAAGCGAGGAGAATCTGTGGAGAAGAGGGCAGCAAGGCCGATCTTTCCGATTCCTCCCACTTTGAAAGTGTGGATGAGGAGGGTGAAGAGCGGCCAAAAAAGAAGGGCAATAAAAGGGGAAAGAAGAGGTCGGAGCCCTCTAGTCCCCGTGCTACGGACCAGGTCCCAAGCGGAAGCCTACCTGCCCCCCCTCTGATTGATCTGTCTAACCGGTTCTCTGTCCTTGATGACATCTCCTCCCCCTCTTTGGAGGGGGTGGTCGAGGATGGGGTACCTGAAGTGGGGGAGCCTCCGGGGGGAACTGGGCCCTGTCCTGATGGGGCAATTTCCTCAGGGGATGGGGCCAAACCAGAGCCAGACGGAGATGGGGATTCAAAAATGGACCAATCAGAGTCTAAAAAAAGGCTAAAAGAGAAAGAAGCCTCCTCGTCTGGGGATGAGGGGGTAAAGAAAAGACAGAAGTGAGGGGGTTAGGGCCGTCTAACTCAATCACCCATGATGGCGGCACTCACCCCATTGACGCTGGCATCTATTAACTGTGCCAGTATAAAGTCTGATACGGCTAGATTCGCAGCCTTTGATTTTCTCGGCCGTGTTGAAGCCGATATTTTGTATCTGCAGGAGACCAGGTTGTCAGATCTTGCCTCCCTGGTAAAAGCCAGGAGAGAGTGGAGGCGCGGGCCCTCCCACTGGTCTCTTGCGGCTGAGCCGTATAGTGGGGTGGCGGTCCTTTTTACCGCTCCGGTTGAATGCAGACGGGTTATTGAGTTAGAAATGGGGAGGTGCCTGATCTTAGATGTCCTCATGAAGGGACAGGAGCTCCGGCTCATTAACATCTACGCCCCACAAACCAAGTGGGGCCGCAAAGATCTCTTTATGAGGATCAAGCCCTTCCTTTTTACTAGCCGGCAAGTGATCTTTGGAGGGGACTTCAATACTGTCACAAGGTCCCAAGATAGGAGAGGTTCCAATGGTCCGCTGGCTTACGATAGCATAGCTCTCAATAATATAGTTAGGGAAGCTCGCCTAGAGGACGCCCACATCCGGAGCCCCTCAGGCCACGCGGGTTTCACCTATCATCGAGGTAGCTGCAGGTCTAGGATAGACAGGTTTTATTTAAAGGAGGAAGCCGTCTCTTCCGCAGTGTCCGTGGTTGAGGTGGAGTTCTCCGATCACTGTATAATTTTGTTTTCCTTGAATGTTTCAGAGACCCCCCGGATGGGTAAAGGTTATTGGAAGCTGAATTCGTCCCTCCTGGAGGAAGCTGAGGTAAGACAGTCCTTTGAGGATTTTCTTCAGAGTCAGGTACCTTTACTGGACCTTTGTAGTAGTAAGTCAGAGTGGTGGGAGATATTCAAGAAGCGGGTTGCGGGGTTCTTCCGCCAGCTCTCGAGCCTCAGGTCCCTGAAGAGGTATCGCTTGTATCAGGGTCTGAGGAGGAAACTCGAGCTTCTCGTCTCGACTGGAGGTAGTCGTGATGATATCTCCAGAGTGAAGTCCTTGTTGATGAGGTGTCAGTATGATAGGCACGCATCTTTGGTTTTTGAGAGGGATTTTGGGAAGTACCGCTCGCCCGACCCTTACAGAAACTGCAAGATGTCAGTGAGTTGTAAAATCATCTCAGGACTGATTGATAGTACGGGATCTCTGAATCGGTCCAGATCAGGGATCCTGGAGGTCGTCAGATCCTTCTACTTGCACCTCTTGGGGAGGAAGGATCTAGATCGGGACAAGATGTCGGCTTTCCTGGCTGAAACCATTCCTGAGCCAGGGGTAGACCCCTCTCTTGGCGTTTTGGCAGAAGAGATTAAGGAAGAGGAAGTGAGACTGGCGATCGAGGGGCTTGCCCCCAAGAAGTCGCCAGGTCCGGATGGCTTAACATCCGAGTGGTACAAGACCTTTAAGGAGTCTTTAGCTCCCCTCTTGACTGTGGTATTCAATGAGTGTCTCTCCTCGGGCACTCTGCCTAGGTCAATGAGGAGGTCAGCCCTGATTCTTCTCTCAAAGGGTAAAGATCCTAGCCGGATTGAGAATTGGAGGCCCATAGCTCTTCTCAATACGGACAGGAAGCTTCTGGCCAAGATACTGTTTAATCGGTTGGTGGATTTTGCACCCCGACTCCTTTCGGGGGCCCAGCACTGCTCTGTTCCAGGCCGAAGCACGTTAAGTGCTGTCCTCAGTGTCAGGGAGGCAGTGGAGCGGAGCAGTGCAGGTCTCTGGAAGGGGTACTTACTGTCCTTGGATCAGGCAAAAGCATTTGATCGGGTGAACCATGACTACCTCTGGTCCGTCCTTCTAAGATATGGCTTACCGAGTACTTTTGTTAATTGGCTCAAGATCTTGTATGCAGGGGCAGAGAGTTTCCCGCTGGTGAACGGTTGGTCTGGCCGCTCTTTTGAGGTTGGGTCCGGGGTCCGTCAGGGTTGTCCTTTGAGCCCGCTGTTATACGTGTTCGCAATCGATCCCTTCGTCCGGAGGGTAGATTGTGGACCGTTGGCGGGAGTCGGGATGAGTCTGGCGGAGCCGGATGTCGCCCAGAGAGTTGTGGCGTATGCTGATGATGTCACCATTTTCGTCTCCTCGAGGGGGGAGGTCGATGTGGTGATGTCAGAGGTGGACCGCTACTCGGAGGCTTCCGGGTCTAAGATCAACCGGGATAAGTGTGAAAGTCTCTGGCTGGGAGGGGGGGATCCCACATTTGATCTCCCGGACACCCTTCCGGGGCCCCAAGAATCAGCAAAAGTTTTGGGCATCACATTTGGCCAGGATGATTATCCCACCAAAAACTGGGATGGTAAGCTCCAGGATGCCACTCAGAAGGTGAACCAGTGGAAAGGTTGGTCTATGATCCTCAGGGAAAGGGTATACCTGATCAAATCGTACCTGCTCCCCTTGTTTATCTACCTGGGCAGCGTATGTATCTTGCCAGAGGCTTACTACACTAGGGTCTACAGCCTGTTTTTCCAACTGTTATGGGGGAACAGGATGAACCTAGTCAAGAGGGAGGTTACGTACCGCACGAGGAGACTAGGGGGTTTATCTATGGTAAACCCTGTGGTGTTCTTAACAAACACCTTCTTGAAAGCCAACATCTCAAACCTCTGGTCAGAGAGGGCTTTTCCGTGGGTACTCTCCTGCAGGGAATGGTTTCGGCCTTTCTTCCAGGAATGGGAGACAGGAGGGCAAGTGAAGGACCTCCGTACGCCCCATGGATATCTTCCGGCTTATGCTACCCCGACTCTGAAGGCGATACGTCGGTGGGGTCTGGGAGTGTGGGAGATCAGGACCCAGTCAAGGCAGTTCCTTGACAAACGGGTTCTGTTGACCCACTTCCAGAAGCCTCTGGCGCTCAGGGACTGCCCAGGTCAGGATCTGAGGGTGGGGTTGTTTCTTTTAAACATGAAAAGGATCCCCCAGAAGTTTTGGGACTTGGCCTGGCGCTGCTTTCAGGGGAAGCTATATGTGAGGGACAATTTGAAGTGTAGGAGATCTGATGACCGGGACTGTCCCCGAGAAGAGTGTGTGGACACGCTGGAAAGCATGGACCATTTCCTCCTTCATTGTCCCTTTAATATAGGGGTTTACAACAGGGTGGGCGCTTCCATTGGCTGGAGTCAACTTGCCGGCCTTACCTACCCGGAGTGGGCTTATGGGGCATTCAGGAACCTGGGTGGTCGAGACCGGGGCACTTTATTCTTAGTTAGCTTAGTGATTAGGTACCACACGTGGAACGCACGGTGTTTAGTGTCTACGCAGCGTAAAGTCCTCTCCGAGGTGGAGGTCTGTAGGAATATCACAGGTGACCTCGGGAAGATCAGGTCTTTGGAGTATGGCAGTCTTGGTACCAGTAGGGCTTCTCTCCTATGGAGAGGGTTTTCTTTTGATGTGCCCTAGGTACTAGACCTTCTGGGTAGAGTACCCTTGTTTTGGTTAGGGACAGTGATGTAAGGGGACAGGGTTAGGGTGATAGTAGGGTCAGTTTCTATTTTAGGGATAATGGTAGGGTGAGAGGTAGGGAGGTGTTAGGGAAAGTATGTAAATTTTTGTATGTATCAGGATTGCCATCCTTCTTCCTGGTGGTGGGCTAATGCATGTGTACCATAGCTTTTTGTTTTGTTTTCCGATGTTTAGGTTATGAAGGGCTTACAGGCACCGAACTTGGGCCTAAAGTGGGTTATATTGTTTATGTATGTTATAAAGTTGGTTATGGTTAAGTTGGTTGGGAGGAGTTCTAGGTTGGGTGGGTGTATTTGGTGGGTGGTGTTTTTTTTTTTTTTTTTTTGGTGGACCTGGCATCGGTCAGTCGTGGCTGGACATTGAGAACTGTGGACTCTGACCCATGTACAGAAGGGCGGGTGGTGTGGGTGAAGGGATAGTTTAGAGTAGGATGTTTTATTGTATATTTAGGTGTGTTTCCTGTATAATAATAGGTGTGTATATAGTGTATATAGTTTATATGTATAAATTGTGTACATTACATGTAATTACTATAAAAATATATATATAATTTTTTTTTTTTTTTTTTTTTTTTTTTATCTTGATTTGTGAATTATATATTGTTTATATTGTGTTTATAGTAGAGATAGATATGGCAGTCGAACCAGATGTTATTTTTGTAGTAATTTTTGTATCCAGTTGTGGTTTAGGTCTTGTGGGATAACGTAGAAAACTAATGTATATATGTGTGTGTGGAAGGGGGGAAAAAAAAGTGTGTGTGTGTGTGTATATATATATATATAACATTTGGTGTGCAGTGGGAGTGTTTTCGGTTTGTAATATGTGATTTTTCCCAAGTTTGGGTGTTTTTTGAGTTGTAGATTAATTTATCTTTATGCCTTTGTAAAGTTATGGATCTGTGATGCATGTGTGTGGCATAGTATTATTATTATTATTATTATTATTAGTGTTATTAAAAAAAAAAAAAAAAAAAAAATAATAGTTTACAAAAAAAAAAATAAAAAATACAAAAAAAAATAAAAAAATAAAAAAAAAAATAAAAAAAAAAAAGGGGGTGTGGTGTGTAGTGGGAGTGCTTGTTGTTTTTTCTGTGTGTTTGTGTTTTTCCCAAGTCTGGGTGTTTTTGAGTTACAGCTAAATAGTGCTATTTTTATGTTTCTTTTTGGTTATGTAAGTTGAGTATGCATGTGAGTGTGTTGTTAGATATTAGGTTATGTAAGGTGTGTTTCTTTTTGTTAGGTAAACTGGGCTGGCCGGTTAGGCAGGATTTATGTTCTTTTATTTTAAATGTAAAGTTTTGGTTTATGTTATTTCATGTTGCTGTTTTCAGTTATGGCCAAGTTGTGCTGGTTTTGTGTTTTTGTTATGATTTATATTTTTCTAATAAAAGATCTACAGGATATAACTCAGGATCAGTACAGGATAAGTAATGTAATGTATGTACACAATGATCTCACCAGCAGAATAGTGAGTACAGCTCTGGGGTATAATACAGGATATAACTCAGGATCAGTACAGGATAAGTAATGTAATGTATGTACACAATGATCTCACCAGCAGAATAGTGAGTACAGCTCTGGAGTATAATACAGGATATAACTCAGGATCAGTACAGGATAAGTAATGTAATGTATGTACACAGTGATCTCACCAGCAGAATAGTGAGTACAGCTCTGGGGTATAATACAGGATATACCTCAGGATCAGTACAGGATAAGTAATGTAATGTATGTACACAGTGACCTCACCAGCAGAATAGTGAGTACAGCTCTGGAGTATAATACAGGATATAACTCAGGATCAGTACAGGATAAGTAATGTAATGTATGTACACAGTGACCTCACCAGCAGAATAGTGAGTACAGATCTGGAGTATAATACAGGATATAACTCAGGATCAGTACAGGATAAGTAATGTAATGTATGTACACAGTGATCTCACCAGCAGAATAGTGAGTACAGCTCTGGAGTATAATACAGGATATAACTCAGGATCAGTACAGGATAAGTAATGTAATTGTCACGATGCCGGCTGGCGGGTGGTGGATCCACTGTGCCAGAGAGGGATTGGCGTGGACCGTGCTAGTGGACCGGTTCTAAGCCACTACTGGTATTCACCAGAGCCCGCCGCAAAGCGGGATGGTCTTGCTGCGGCGGTAGTGACCAGGTCGTATCCACTAGCAACGGCTCACCTCTCTGGCTGCTGAAGATAGGCGCGGTACAAGGGAGTAGGCAGAAGCAAGGTCGGACGTAGCAGAAGGTCGGGGCAGGCAGCAAGGATCGTAGTCAGGGGCAACGGCAGAAGGTCTGGAAACACAGGCTAGGAACACACAAGGAACGCTTTCACTGGCACAATGGCAACAAGATCCGGCAAGGGAGTGCAGGGGAAGTGAGGTGATATAGGGAAGTGCACAGGTGAACACACTAATTGGAACCACTGCGCCAATCAGCGGCGCAGTGGCCCTTTAAATCGCAGAGACCCGGCGCGCGCGCGCCCTAGGGAGCGGGGCCGCGCGCGCCGGGACAGGACAGACGGGGAGCGAGTCAGGTACGGGAGCCGGGGTGCGCATCGCGAGCGGGCGCTACCCGCATCGCGAATCGCATCCCGGCTGACAGCGGAATCGCAGCGCCCCGGGTCAGAGGATGTGACCGGAGCGCTGCAGCGGGGAGAGTGAAGCGAGCGCTCCGGGGAGGAGCGGGGACCCGGAGCGCTCGGCGTAACAGTACCCCCCCCCTTGGGTCTCCCCCTCTTCTTAGAGCCTGAGAACCTGAGGAGCAGACTTTTGTCTAGGATGTTGTCCTCAGGTTCCCAGGATCTCTCTTCAGGACCACAACCCTCCCAGTCCACTAAGAAAAAAGTTTTCCCTCTGACCTTTTTGGAGGCTAGGATTTCTTTGACAGAGAAGATGTCCGAGGAGCCGGAAACAGGAGTGGGAGGAACAGATTTGGGAGAAAAACGGTTGAGGATGAGTGGTTTGAGAAGAGAGACGTGAAAGGCATTAGGGATACGAAGGGAAGGAGGAAGAAGAAGTTTATAAGAGACAGGATTGATTTGACACAAAATTTTGAAAGGACCAAGATAGCGTGGTCCCAACTTGTAGCTAGGGACACGGAAGCGGACATATTTAGCGGAGAGCCATACCTTGTCTCCAGGGGAAAAAACGGGAGGAGCTCTTCTTTTCTTATCCGCGAACCTCTTCATGCGTGAAGAAGCCTGTAAGAGAGAATTTTGGGTCTCTCTCCATATAATGGAAAGGTCACGAGAAATTTCATCCACAGCGGGCAGACCAGAGGGCAAGGGGGTAGGGAGGGGGGGAAGAGGGTGACGGCCGTACACCACGAAAAATGGGGATTTGGAGGAAGATTCAGAGACCCTGAAGTTATACGAGAATTCGGCCCATGGAAGGAGATCTGCCCAGTCATCCTGGCGGGAGGAAACAAAATGTCGCAAATAATCACCCAAGATCTGGTTAATTCTTTCTACTTGTCCATTGGACTGGGGATGATATGCAGAAGAAAAATTTAATTTAATCTTGAGTTGTTTACAGAGAGCCCTCCAGAATTTAGACACGAATTGGACACCTCTATCCGAGACAATCTGCGTAGGCAACCCGTGAAGACGAAAAATGTGTACAAAAAATTGTTTAGCCAACTGAGGCGCAGAAGGAAGACCAGGAAGAGGGATGAAATGTGCCATTTTGGAGAATCGATCAACGACCACCCAAATAACAGTGTTGCCACGGGAAGGGGGTAAATCAGTAATAAAATCCATACCAATCAGAGACCAAGGCTGTTCGGGGACAGGCAGAGGATGAAGAAAACCAGCGGGCTTCTGGCGAGGAGTCTTATCCCGGGCACAGATAGTGCAGGCTCGCACAAAGTCCCCAACATCCGTCTCCAGAGTCGGCCACCAATAGAAGCGGGAGATGAGTTGCACAGATTTCTTGATGCCCGCATGACCTGCGAGATGGGAGGAGTGACCCCATTTGAGGATTCCGAGGCGTTGGCGTGGAGAAACAAAGGTCTTTCCTGGAGGAGTCTGCCTGATGGAGGCAGGAGAAGTGGAGATCAGGCAGTCAGGTGGAATGATGTGTTGCGGAGAGAGTTCAACTTCTGAGGCATCCGAGGAACGAGAGAGAGCATCGGCCCTAATGTTCTTATCGGCAGGACGAAAGTGAATCTCAAAATTAAATCGGGCAAAGAACAGAGACCACCGGGCCTGGCGAGGATTCAGCCGTTGGGCAGACTGGAGGTAGGAGAGGTTTTTGTGGTCGGTGTAGATAATAACAGGAAAACTTGAACCCTCCAGCAGATGCCTCCATTCCTCAAGTGCTAATTTAATGGCTAGAAGCTCTCGATCCCCGATGGAGTAGTTCCTCTCCGCTGGAGAGAAGGTCCTAGAGAAAAAACCACAAGTGACAGCATGCCCGGAAGAATTTTTTTGTAGAAGAACAGCTCCAGCTCCCACTGAGGAGGCATCAACCTCCAATAGGAAGGGTTTGGAAGGGTCAGGTCTGGAGAGCACGGGAGCCGAAGAAAAGGCAGACTTGAGTCGTTTAAAGGCGTCTTCTGCTTGAGGAGGCCAGGACTTGGGATCAGCATTTTTTTTGGTTAAAGCCACGATAGGAGCCACAATGGTAGAAAAATGTGGAATAAATTGCCTGTAATAATTGGCGAACCCCAAAAAGCGTTGGATAGCACGGAGTCCGGAGGGGCGTGGCCAATTTAAGACGGCAGAGAGTTTGTCTGGATCCATCTGTAGTCCCTGGCCAGAGACCAAATATCCTAGAAAAGGAAGAGATTGGCATTCAAACAGACATTTCTCAATTTTGGCATAGAGTTGATTGTCACGAAGTCTCTGAAGAACCATACGGACATGCTGGCGGTGTTCTTCTAGATTGGCAGAAAAAATTAGGATATCGTCCAGATATACAACAACACAGGAGTATAACAGATCACGAAAAATTTCATTGACAAAGTCTTGGAAGACGGCAGGGGCGTTGCACAGGCCAAAGGGCATGACCAGATACTCAAAGTGTCCATCTCTGGTGTTAAATGCCGTTTTCCACTCATCCCCCTCTCTGATGCGGATGAGGTTATAGGCGCCTCTTAAGTCCAATTTAGTAAATATGTGGGCACCTTGTAGGCGATCAAAGAGTTCAGAGATGAGGGGTAAGGGGTAGCGGTTCTTAACCGTGATTTTATTAAGACCGCGGTAGTCAATGCAAGGACGTAGGGAGCCATCTTTTTTGGACACAAAGAAAAATCCGGCTCCGGCAGGAGAGGAGGATTTACGGATAAAGCCCTTTTTTAGATTCTCCTGGACGTATTCAGACATGGCAAGAGTCTCTGGGGCAGAGAGAGGATAAATTCTGCCCCGGGGTGGAGTAGTGCCCGGGAGGAGGTCGATAGGACAATCATAAGGCCTGTGAGGAGGTAGAGTCTCAGCTTGTTTTTTGCAGAAAACATCCGCGAAGTCCATATAGGCCTTAGGGAGACCGGTTACTGGAGGAACCACAGAGTTACGGCAAGGGTTACTGGGAACCGGTTTTAGACAGTTCTTGGAACAAGAGGACCCCCAACTCTTGATCTCCCCAGTGGACCAATCCAGGGTTGGGGAATGAAGTTGAAGCCAGGGAAGTCCAAGGAGAATTTCCGAGGTGCAATTGGGGAGGACCAAAAGTTCAATCCTCTCGTGATGAGATCCGATGCTCATAAGAAGGGGCTCCGTGCGGAAACGTATGGTACAGTCCAATCTTTCATTATTTACACAATTGATGTAGAGGGGTCTGGCGAGACTGGTCACTGGGATGTTGAACCTGTTGACGAGAGAGGCCAAAATAAAATTTCCTGCAGATCCAGAGTCCAAGAAGGCCACAGCAGGGAAGGAGAAGGCAGAGGCAGACATCCGCACAGGCACTGTAAGACGTGGAGAAGCAGAGTAGACATCAAGGACTGTCTCACCTTTGTGCGGAGTCAGCGTACGTCTTTCCAGGCGGGGAGGACGGATAGGACAATCCCTCAGGAAGTGTTCGGTACTAGCACAGTACAGGCAGAGGTTCTCCATACGGCGTCGTGTCCTCTCTTGAGGTGTCAGGCGAGACCGGTCGACCTGCATAGCCTCCACGGCGGAAGGCACAGGAACAGATTGCAGGGGACCAGAGGAGAGAGGAGCCGAGGAGAAGAAACGCCTCGTGCGAACAGAGTCCATATCTTGGCGGAGTTCCTGACGCCTTTCGGAAAAACGCATGTCAATGCGAGTGGCTAGGTGAATAAGTTCATGTAGATTAGCAGGAATTTCTCGTGCGGCCAGAACATCTTTAATGTTGCTGGATAGGCCTTTTTTGAAGGTCGCGCAGAGGGCCTCATTATTCCAGGACAATTCTGAAGCAAGAGTACGGAATTGTACGGCATACTCGCCAACGGAAGAATTACCCTGGACCAGGTTCAACAGGGCAGTCTCAGCAGAAGAGGCTCGGGCAGGTTCCTCAAAGACACTTCGGATTTCCGAGAAGAAGGAGTGTACAGAGGCAGTGACGGGGTCATTGCGGTCCCAGAGCGGTGTGGCCCATGACAGGGCTTTTCCGGACAGAAGGCTGACTACGAAAGCCACCTTAGACCTTTCAGTGGGAAACAGGTCCGACATCATCTCCAGATGCAGGGAACATTGGGAAAGAAAGCCACGGCAAAACTTAGAGTCCCCATCAAATTTATCCGGCAAGGATAGGCGTAGCCCAGGAGCGGCCACTCGCTGCGGAGGAGGTGCAGGAGCTGGCGGAGGAGATGACTGCTGAAGCTGTGGTAGTAACTGTTGTAGCATAACGGTCAGTTGAGACAGCTGTTGGCCTTGTTGCGCTATCTGTTGTGACTGCTGGGCGACCACCGTGGTGAGGTCAGCGACAACTGGCAGAGGAACTTCAGCGGGATCCATGGCCGGATCTACTGTCACGATGCCGGCTGGCGGGTGGTGGATCCACTGTGCCAGAGAGGGATTGGCGTGGACCGTGCTAGTGGACCGGTTCTAAGCCACTACTGGTATTCACCAGAGCCCGCCGCAAAGCGGGATGGTCTTGCTGCGGCGGTAGTGACCAGGTCGTATCCACTAGCAACGGCTCACCTCTCTGGCTGCTGAAGATAGGCGCGGTACAAGGGAGTAGGCAGAAGCAAGGTCGGACGTAGCAGAAGGTCGGGGCAGGCAGCAAGGATCGTAGTCAGGGGCAACGGCAGAAGGTCTGGAAACACAGGCTAGGAACACACAAGGAACGCTTTCACTGGCACAATGGCAACAAGATCCGGCAAGGGAGTGCAGGGGAAGTGAGGTGATATAGGGAAGTGCACAGGTGAACACACTAATTGGAACCACTGCGCCAATCAGCGGCGCAGTGGCCCTTTAAATCGCAGAGACCCGGCGCGCGCGCGCCCTAGGGAGCGGGGCCGCGCGCGCCGGGACAGGACAGACGGGGAGCGAGTCAGGTACGGGAGCCGGGGTGCGCATCGCGAGCGGGCGCTACCCGCATCGCGAATCGCATCCCGGCTGACAGCGGAATCGCAGCGCCCCGGGTCAGAGGATGTGACCGGAGCGCTGCAGCGGGGAGAGTGAAGCGAGCGCTCCGGGGAGGAGCGGGGACCCGGAGCGCTCGGCGTAACAGTAATGTATGTACACAACGACCTCACCAGCAGAATAGTGAGTACAGCTCTGGGGTATAATACAGGATATAACTCAGGATCAGTACAGGATAAGTAATGTAATGTATGTACACAGTGATCTCACCAGCAGAATAGTGAGTACAGCTCTGGGGTATAATACAGGATATAACTCAGGATCAGTACAGGATAAGTAATGTAATGTATGTACACAGTGACCTCACCAGCAGAATAGTGAGTACAGCTCTGGAGAGAGGTTGGGTGTGTCTGAGCTCCTGTTACTTCCAGACTCTTCCAGTGAAGCAGTGATTTCCATCCGCCCCTCCCCAGGTGTGTGGCAGATACCTGGGTAGAGGGTTTTCCTGCTATGGAGCCCCAGGAGGCTTCATCTTACACTCCCCGTACCCGGCCGGCGGTGGGTGCAAAGGAAAATGCGACGGCCAGCAGCCAGGATGGGGTGAGACGATCCACCAGGGCCCATCGCCATGTGGGGCCCCCTCCCCCATCCCCAGCTGGGAGCTGCAAGGCTTCCAGCAAAAGTTCCTCTGGGAAAAGAAGCTCATCCAGGCAGAGGAGTGGAGTGAAGGCTTCTACCTCAGGCTCCTCAGAACCCCAGCAATGGGGGGTCAAGGGGCCAAGGGAATCCCTGGAGACTTTTGGATCTAGAATCCAGGCAAAGATGGCCCAATATGAGCAGCTTGGGAAACAGCTTCGTGGTCTTAGAGAAGACATTAAGTTCACAACTTACCAGGCGGATACAGCAGCCAAGGGCAAGAGAGCAGCGTTCACTGCAAAGGTGAGAGCACTAAAGAAAGAGGTGGAGGAGATTGTGCAGCTGAGAGCAGACATTGTGGCTGGAGCCGGCTTCTTCAGTGAGAAGATTCTAAATGAAGAGAGGTTCCCCAAAAAGGGGGTCTCCAGAGGTGCAGAAAAAGAAAGTCCCCAAGATGAGAGTGAGGAGGAGGAGGAGATGGAGGAAGGTGAGGAGGGGGATGTGAGTGAGGGGGATATGGACACGGGTTCTGTTTGTACCACCACTGTTACCCCAGACCCCCCACTTACCCTCAGTGAGGACTACATAAACCCGGCTCAGGTGGCCTTACCTCCCTCCAGTGAGGATGATGAGGATGGCAGTGACTGTAGTGATTGCAGCGGCTCGGCAGATGGGGGTCTCCTGCGGGCAATTGTTATGCAGGAGTCCCCCACTCGTCTAGAAAATTTTTCTTTCGGGGATGATTTGGGCCCAGAGGAGAAGAAAAAAGCGAAGGGCAAGAAGAGGAAGAAGACACAGGCAGTGAAGTTTGTCTTTGCTCCCTTCCAGCAGCCTGGGTCGGCTGAAAAGTCGGTTCAGGGTGCTGGGTCCCCCAATCTGCCAGACCCCGTTTCTGTAGTGGAGCGGGGCCAGCATGGGGGATACAGTAGTGCACCCAAAATGGCCGCGGGTGCTATAGAAAAAAAAGGGCACCCTCCTGTGAGGGGGGAGGGTGTCCAGGCACCAGAAAATAGCGGCAGATTTACCAATTTGGGGGGCGGTCCCCCGATTGAAGCTGGCAGTATAGGTCCTGGCACTGCGGGGCACTCCCCTGTGAGGGGGGGGAGTGTCCGGGTGCCGGACCTTGTTGGTTCAGGGGGCGGTCCCCTAGGTTACACAGTTGGTACCAGTTCTGGCGCGTCGGGACTCTCCCCTGTGAAGGGGGAGGTTCTGCACCCGTCAGCTGCAGTAAGCGGGGCGGGAGTGCATCCGGTGGGACAGCTCCCGCCAAAATCTATGGCGCTGTGCGAGGGGGCGGAGCCTGTGTCCGTGCCCCAGAAGACTGAACGGAGGAGCTGTGCAGCGCTGATCCTTAAGCCAGCAACCCTTGTACACGGAGCAATAGACCAAGCCAGCCCGGCCTCTAATACATTAAGGGAGAGTGTAGGCAACAGTGAAAGTGAGGGAAAAAATGTGACTAAAAATGGTAATGTGCAGAATGTGAGTTATAGTGTGCATGGGAGGAGTTGTGGTAGCAGTGTGGATGAGGGGGGAACTTGTGGGGTGCAAGAGAGGGGTGCAAGTGGAGTGCAAGAGAGGGGTGTAAGTGGAGTGCAAGAGAGGGGTGTAAGTGGAGTGCAAGAGAGGGGTGCTAGTGGAGCGCAAGAAAGGGGTGGTAGTGGAGCACAAGAAAGGGGTGGTAGTGGAGCGCAAGAAAGGGGTGGTAGTGGAGCGCAAGAGAGGGGTGGTAGTGGGATGCAAGAGAGAGGATTGGTGGCAGACACCTCTGTTAAGAATAAGGGTGCTGGTTTGGGGTCTGGATCAGGTTCTGGTTCGACTGCCCCCCCGGTAGTGGCTGCTTCTCCCAGAAGCTATGCCAGAGTCACTGCCGGGGGATCAGGGGGATCCCCATCTCCGTCTGGCTCTGGTGGTCACTTGCAACAGCGCCTACTGGAGGCTCTACGTAGGGGAGACAGGTCAATCCATGTAGAGGGGAGGGGTGAGGTTGACCTGTCTTTTTGGATAGAAAGACATGGCTTAGGCGCATTCCGAGAACATAATGGGGAGGTGGTCTGGTCCCTCCCGACATCCGGGCAGGAAAGTGGCCGTGGGAATGTGGTCCGTTTAGTGTGGAGGGGCGAAGATGCGTGTCCGCCACGGGGTAAGGTGGTTGAGCTCCTCCTCCAAATGGAATTCAGGGCAAGTGACATCTTTGCCCTGATCCACCCCTACGGTACTTCTGAGTTTGACATCAGCTTTGTTCGGCCGGAGGGTCTTGAACTCTTCTGGTCGAACTATGAGGTGGTGAAAAACGAGCCCGGCTGGCGGGATTTTGCCGTAAAGGCGATATCCCGTCAGAATTTGACCAAGAAAGTGACCGTATTGACACGTAACGAGTCACTATCTTGCTATGATATCATGACCTGGCTCAGCCAATATGGTGATGTGACGGACATGCCAAAAAAGAACTATGACGAACATGGGATCTGGTCTGGGGCCTGGACGTTTTCCGTCAAACTGAAGCGTTCGGGGAGCACTGTTGCCCACATCCCATCAGCTGCTTTTCTTGGGAGAGACAGAATCCAAATTTTCTACCAGAGGCAGCCCAAGGTCTGTCACAGGTGCGGCAGCCCCACTCACTTTAGCGCAGCTTGTACCGTGCAGGTCTGTGCTCTGTGTGGTGGGGTAGGTCATCTTGCCGCATCCTGTAGGCAGATCAGGTGTCATCTGTGTGGTGTCTTAGGACACCCTTTCAGCCGTTGTCCTAGCGCCTTTGCCCGTGCGACGGTTACCTTGGCTGGAGACAGCAGTAATGTTGCTTCAGCTTGGGCGGGCACGAGTGCGGGTGAAGGTGCAACAGGGTCAGTGAGGAGGAAAAGTCCCGCCAAGCTGAGGCGGGAGGCTAATCGCAGAAGGAGCAGGGAACTGGAGAGTTCCCATGTGGCAGGGGTAGCTTCTGACCCTGCTCCAGAGGTTAGTCCTGAAACTGCTGAGGCCCTGGAGGAGAATGTGCTGGATGAGGAAATGGGGAGAATCTGTAAAGAAGAGGGCAGCAAGGCCGATCTTTCCGATTCCTCCCACTGTGAAAGTGTGGATGAGGAGGGTGAAGAGAGGCCAAAAAAGAAGGGCAGTAAAGGGAGAAAGAAGAGGTCAGAGCCCTCTAGTCCCCGTGCTACGGACCAGGTCCCAAGCGGAAGCTTACCTGCCCCCCCTCTGATTGATCTGTCTAACCGGTACTCTGTCCTTGAAGACATCTCCTCCCCCTCCATGGAGGGGGGGGTCAAGGATGGGGTGCCTGAAGTGGGGGAGCCTCCAGGGGGAACTGGGCCCTGTCCACATGGGGCAATTTCCTCAGGGGATGGGGCCAAACCAGAGTCAGGCGGAGATGGCGATTTAAAAATGGACCAGTCTGAGTCCAAAAAAAGGTTTAAAGAGAAAGAAGCCTCCTCTTCCGGGGATGAGGGGGTAAAGAAAAAACAGAAATGAGGGGGTTAGGGCTATCTAACTCAATCACCCATGATGGCGGCACTCACCCCATTGATGCTGGCATCTATTAACTGTGCCAGCATAAAGTCTGATACGGCTAGATTCGCAGCCTTTGATTTTCTCGGCCGTGTTGATGCCGACATTTTCTTTTTACAGGAGACCAGGTTGTCAGATCTAGCCTCCCTGGTAAAAGCCAGGAGAGAGTGGAGGCGCGGCCCCTCCCACTGGTCTCTTGCGGCTGAGCCGTATAGTGGGGTGGCGGTCCTTTTTACCGCTCCTGTTGAATGCAGACGGGTTATTGAGTTAGAAATGGGGAGGTGCCTGATCTTAGATGTCCTCATGAAGGGGCAAGAGCTCCGGCTTATTAACATCTATGCCCCACAAACCAAGTGGGGACGAAAAGATCTCTTTATGAGGATTAAGCCCTTTCTTTTTACAAGCCGACAGGTGATCTTTGGAGGGGATTTCAATACTGTCACGAGATCCCAAGATAGAAGAGGCTCAAATGATCGGTTGGCTTATGATAGCGTGGCCCTCAATAATATAGTTAGGGAAGCTCGCCTAGAGGACGCCCACATCCGGAGCCCCTCAGGCCACGCGGGTTTCACCTATCATCGAGGTAGCTGCAGGTCTAGAATAGACAGGTTTTATTTGAAGGAGGAAGCTGTCTCTTCTGCAGTGTCCGTGGTTGAGGTGGAGTTCTCCGATCACTGTATGATTTTGTTTTCCCTGAATGTTTCAGAGACCCCTCGGATGGGTAAAGGTTATTGGAAGCTGAATTCGTCCCTCCTGGAGGAAGCGGAGGTAAGACAGTCCTTTGAGGATTTTCTTCAGAGTCAGGTACCTTTACTGGGCCTATGTAGTAGTAAGTCAGAGTGGTGGGAGATGTTCAAGAAGCGGGTTGCGGGGTTCTTCCGCCAGCTCTCGAGCCTCAGGTCCCTGAATAGGTATCGCCTGTATCAGGGACTGAGGAGGAAACTCGAGCTTCTCGTCTCGACTGGAGGTAGCCGGGAGGATATCTCCAGAGTGAAGTCCTTGCTGATGAGGTGTCAGTACGATAGGCACGCATCTTTGGTTTTTGAGAGGGATTTCGGGAAGTACCGCTCGCCCGACCCTTACAGAAACTGTAAGATGTCAGTGAGTAGTAAAATCATTTCAGGACTGATTGATAGTACGGGATCTCTGAATCGGTCCAGATCAGGGATCTTGGAGGTCGTCAGATCCTTCTACTCGCACCTCTTGGGAAGGAAGGATCTAGATCGAGACGGGATGTCGGCTTTCCTGGCTGAAACCATTCCTGAGCCAGGGATAGACCCCTTTCTTGATGTTTTGGCAGAAAAAATCAGGGAAGAGGAAGTGAGACTGGCGATCGAGGGGCTTGCCCCCAAGAAGTCACCAGGTCCGGATGGCTTAACATCCGAGTGGTACAAGACCTTTAAGGAGTCTTTAGCTCCCCTCTTGACTGAGGTATTCAATGAGTGTCTCTCCTCGGGCACTCTGCCGAAGTCAATGAGGAGGTCAGCCCTGATTCTTCTCTCAAAGGGTAAAGATCCTAGCCATATTGAGAATTGGAGGCCCATAGCTCTTCTCAATACGGACAGGAAGCTTCTGGCCAAGATACTGTTTAATCGGCTGGTGAAGTTTGCGCCCCGGCTCCTTTCGGGGGCCCAGCACTGCTCTGTTCCAGGCCGAAGCACCTTAAGTGCTGTTCTCGGTGTCCGGGAGGCAGTGGAGCGGAGTAGTGCAGGTCTCTGGAAGGGGTACTTGCTGTCCCTGGATCAGGCCAAAGCATTTGATCGGGTGAACCACGAGTACCTCTGGTCCGTCCTCCTGAGATATGGCTTACCGTGTGCTTTTATTAATTGGCTTAAGATCTTGTATACAGGGGCAGAGAGTTTCCTGCTGGTGAACGGTTGGTCTGGCCGCTCTTTTGAGGTGGGGTCCGGAGTCCGTCAGGGTTGTCCTTTGAGCCCGCTTTTATACGTGTTCGCAATCGATCCCTTCGTCCGGAGGGTAGATTGTGGGCCGTTGGCGGGAGTCGGGATGAGTCTGGCGGAGCTGGATGTCGGCCAGAGAGTGGTGGCGTACGCTGATGATGTCACCATTTTCGTGTCCTCGAGAGAGGAGGTCGATGTGGTGATGTCGGAGGTGGAACGCTACTCGGAGGCATCCGGGTCTAAGATCAACCGGGATAAGTGTGAAAGTCTCTGGCTGGGAGGGGGAGATCCCACTTTTGATCTCCCGGACACCCTCCCAGGGCCCCAAGACTCAGCAAAAATTCTGGGCATCACATTCGGCCAGGATGATTATCCCACCAAAAACTGGGACGGTAAGCTACAGGATGCCACTCATAGGGTGGATCAGTGGAAGGGTTGGTCTATGACCCTCAGGGAAAGGGTACACCTGATCAAATCGTACCTGCTCCCCTTGTTTATCTATCTGGGCAGTGTATGTATCTTGCCAGAGGCTTACTATACTAGGATCTACAGCCTGTTTTTCCAACTGTTATGGGAGAACAGGATGAACCTAGTCAAGAGAGAGGTTACGTACCGCACAAGGAGACTAGGGGGTTTATCTATGGTAAACCCTGTGGTGTTCTTAACAAACACCTTCTTGAAAGCCAACATTGCAAACCTCTGGTCAGAGAGGGCTCCTCCGTGGGTACTCTCCTGCAGGGAATGGTTTCGGCCTTTCTTCCAGGAATGGGAGACAGGAGGGCAAGTGAAGGACCTCCGTACACCACATGGATATCTTCCGGCTTACGCTACCCCGACTCTGAAGGCGATACGTCGGTGGGGTCTGGGAGTGTGGAGATCAGGACCCAGTCAAGGCAGTTCCTTGACAAACGGGTTCTGTTGACCCACTTCCAGAAGCCTCTGGCGCTCAGGGACTGCCCAGGTCGGGATCTGAGGGTGGGGTTGTATCTCTTAAATATGAAAAGGATCCCCCAGAAGTTTTGGGACTTGGCCTGGCGCTGCTTTCAGGGGAAGCTATATGTGAGGGACAATTTGAAGTGCAGGAGATCTGATGACCGGGGATGTCCCCGAGAAGAGTGCGGGGACATGCTGGAAAGCATGGACCATTTCCTGCTTCATTGTCCCTTTAATATAGGGGTCTACAACCGGGTGGGCGCTTCCATCGGCTGGAGTCAACTTGCCGGCCTTACCTATCCAGAGTGGGCTTATGGGGCATTCAGGAACCTGGGTGGCCGAGATCGGGGCACTTTATTCTTAGTCAGTTTAGTGGTTAGGTACTACACGTGGAATGCACGGTGTTTAGTGTCTAATCAGCGCAAAGTCCTCTCCGAGGTGGAGGTCTGTAGGAACATCACCGGTGACCTCGGGAAGATCAGGTCTTTGGAGTATGGCAGTCTTGGTACCAGTAGGGCTTCTCTCCTATGGAGAGGGTTTTCTTTTGATGTGCCCTAGGTACTAGACCTTTTGGGTAGAGTACCCTTGTTTTTGTTAAGGACAGTGATGCAGGGACAGGGTTAGGGTGATAGTAGGGTCAGTTTATCTTTAGGGATAATGGTAGGGTGAGAGGTAGGGTGCAGTTAGGGAAAGAATATACATTTTGTATGTATCAGGATTGCCATCCTTCTTCCTGGTGGTGGGCTAATGCATGTGCACCCTAGCTTTTTGTTTTGTTTTCAGATGCTATGGTTATGAAGGGCTTACAGGCACCGAACTTGGGCCTAAAGTGGGTTGTATTGTTTGCTTATGTATGTTAAAGCCGGTTATGGTTAAGTTGGTTGGGAGGAGTTCTAGGTTGGGAGGGTATATTTGTGGGTGGTGGTGGTCTTTTCTTTTGGTGGACCTGGCATGGGTCAGTTGTGGACTGGACATTGAGGACTATGAACTGTATGGAAAAAACTCTGACCCATGTACAGGAGGGCGTGTGGTGTGGGTGAAGGGTCAGTTTAGTGTAGAATGTTCTTTAAATTTGTAGGTGTGTTTTCTGTTTATTTATAGGTGTATATAGTTTGTGTATAGTATTGTACATAGTAGTGTATATAGTTAGTTATGTATATAGTATGTATAATGTATGTTATATTATTATTATTATTTTTTTATTTTTTTTTTTTTAAGTATATAGTATTTATAGTAGAGATAGATATGGCAGTCGAACCAGTTTTGTTTTTGTAGTAATGTTTCTTTAGTATCCCGTTGTGGATTTATTTTCTTTGGTTTATATATGTAGTATGTAGTAAAGATGTGTGTAAGCATGTGTGTATTGTGTTTTCTGTGATATTTTCCCGAGTTTGGGTATTTTGAGTTGAATTTAATTTATTTATTTATTTTTGGTTTCTTGGTTAAATATGTAGTTAATATATGGATATATATGTGTGCATGTGTGAGTGTGGTATAGTGTTATTATTATTATTATTAATATTATTATTTAAAAAAAAACCATGGTGTGCAGTGTGAGTGCTTGTTGTGTTTTCTATGTATGATTTTTCCCGAGTTTGGGTGTTTTGAGTTAAAGCGAAATAGTGCTATTTTTATGTTTCTTATGAGTGTGTTGTTTGGCTATGAAAGGTTTAGTTGTAATCTTTCTAGTTCTAGTAGGAAAGCTGGGCTGGCCGGTTAGGCAGGATTTTTGTTCTTTTATTTAAATGTAAAGTTTGGGTTTATGTTATTTCATGTTGTTGTTTTCGGTTATGGCAAAGTTGTGCTGGTTTATGTTTTGTTATGATTTATATTTTTCTAATAAAAGATTTACAGGATATAACTCAGGATCAGTACAGGATAAGTAATGTAATGTATATACACAGTGACCTCACCAGCAGAATAGTGAGTACAGCTCTGGAGTATAATACAGGATATAACTCAGGATCAGTACAGGATAAGTAATGTAATGTATATACATAGTGACCTCACCAGCAGAATAACGAGTGCAGCTCTGGAGTATAATACAGGATATAACTCCGGATCAGTACAGGATAAGTAATGTAATGTATGTACACAGTGACCTCACCAGCAGAATAGTGAGTACAGCTCTGGGGTATAATACAGGATATAACTCCGGATCAGTACAGGATAAGTAATGTAATGTATGTACACAGTGACCACCAGCAGAATAGCGAGTGCAGCTCTGGAGTATAATACAGGATATAACTCAGGATCAGTACAGGATAAGTAATGTAATGTATGTACACAGTGACCTCACCAGCAGAATAGTGAGTACAGCTCTGGAATATAATACAGGATATAACTCAGGATCAGTACAGGATAAGTAATGTAATGTATTTACACAGTGACCTCACCAGCAGAATAGTGAGTACAGCTCTGGAGTATAATACAGGATATAACTCAGGATCAGTACAGGATAAGTAATGTAATGTATATACACAATGACCCCACCAGCAGAATAGTGAGTGCAGCTCTGGAGTATAATACAGGATATAACTCAGGATCAGTACAGGATAAGTAATGTAATGTATATACACAATGACCCCACCAGCAGAATAGTGAGTGCAGCTCTGGAGTATAATACAGGATGTTACTCTTCCTCTAGTACTGGACACTTTTCATCACTTGATACATTCTGCCATGTTTGCGCCTGTGGTTCAGTCTGGAAAGAGGAGATGGGTTTCCTGTGGTTTTGTTGCACCCATCACCTGTCCCATCTGTCTGCACCCGTCACCTGTCCCATCTGTCTGCACCCGTCACCTGTCCCATCTGTCTGCACCCGTCACCTGTCCCATCTGTCTGCACCCGTCACCTGTCCCATGTGTCTGCACCCGTCACCTGTCCCATCTGTCTGCATTGTCACCTGTCCCATCTGTCTGCACCCGTCACCTGTCCCATGTGTCTGCACCCGTCACCTGTCCCATGTGTCTGCACCCGTCACCTGTCCCATGTGTCTGCACCCGTCACCTGTCCCATGTGTCTGCACCCGTCACCTGTCCCATGTGTCTGCACCCGTCACCTGTCCCATGTGTCTGCACCCGTCACCTGTCCCATGTGTCTGCACCCGTCACCTGTCCCATGTGTCTGCACCCGTCACCTGTCCCATGTGTCTGCACCCGTCACCTGTCCCATGTGTCTGCACCTGTCCCATGTGTCTGCACCCGTCACCTGTCCCATGTGTCTGCACCTGTCCCATGTGTCTGCACCTGTCCCATGTGTCTGCACCTGTCCCATGTGTCTGCACCCGTCACCTGTCCCATGTGTCTGCACCTGTCCCATGTGTCTGCACCCGTCACCTGTCCCATGTGTCTGCACCCGTCACCTGTCCCATGTGTCTGCACCCGTCACCTGTCCCATGTGTCTGCACCCGTCACCTGTCCCATGTGTCTGCACCTGTCCCATGTGTCTGCACCCGTCACCTGTCCCATGTGTCTGCACCTGTCCCATGTGTCTGCACCTGTCCCATGTGTCTGCACCTGTCCCATGTGTCTGCACCCGTCACCTGTCCCATGTGTCTGCACCCGTCACCTGTCCCATGTGTCTGCACCCGTCACCTGTCCCATGTGTCTGCACCCGTCACCTGTCCCATGTGTCTGCACCCGTCACCTGTCCCATGTGTCTGCACCCGTCACCTGTCCCATGTGTCTGCACCCGTCACCTGTCCCATGTGTCTGCACCCGTCACCTGTCCCATGTGTCTGCACCCGTCACCTGTCCCATGTGTCTGCACCCGTCACCTGTCCCATGTGTCTGCACCCGTCACCTGTCCCATGTGTCTGCACCCGTCACCTGTCCCATGTGTCTGCACCCGTCACCTGTCCCATGTGTCTGCACCCGTCACCTGTCCCATGTGTCTGCACCCGTCACCTGTCCCATGTGTCTGCACCCGTCACCTGTCCCATGTGTCTGCACCCGTCACCTGTCCCATGTGTCTGCACCCGTCACCTGTCCCATGTGTCTGCACCCGTCACCTGTCCCATGTGTCTGCACCCGTCACCTGTCCCATGTGTCTGCACCCGTCACCTGTCCCATGTGTCTGCACCCGTCACCTGTCCCATATGTCTGCACCCGTCACCTGTCCCATCTGTCTGCACCCATCACCTGTCCCATCTGTCTGCACCCGTCACCTGTCCCATCTGTCTGCACCATCACCTGTCCCATCTGTCTGCACCCGTCACCTGTCCCATCTGTCTGCACCATCACCTGTCCCATCTGTCTGCACCATCACCTGTCCCATGTGTCTGCACCCGTCACCTGTCCCATCTGTCTGCACCATCACCTGTCCCATCTGTCTGCACCCATCACCTGTCCCATCTGTCTGCACCCGTCACCTGTCCCATCTGTCTGCACCCATCACCTGTCCCATCTGTCTGCACCATCATCTGTCCCATCTGTCTGCACCCATCACCTGTCCCATCTGTCTGCACCCATCACCTGTCCCATCTGTCTGCACCCATCACCTGTCCCATCTGTCTGCACCATCACCTGTCCCATCTGTCTGCACCCATCACCTGTCCCATCTGTCTGCACCCATCACCTGTCCCATCTGTCTGCACCCATCACCTGTCCCATCTGTCTGCACCCATCACCTGTCCCATCTGTCTGCACCCATCACCTGTCCCATCTGTCTGCACCCATCACCTGTCCCATCTGTCTGCACCCATCACCTGTCCCATCTGTCTGCACCCATCACCCTGCCTCAGGTATTACACTGAATGTCCGTCCTACAGGTTTTAGAAAGTGAACAGGATTCTGGAGAGGTTAGTGGAAATATCAGAGGTTCCCAGGCTCAGTGCAGACGTGTGATGTGGTGGATAAACAAGCACTTACCACCATTTACACACGCGGAGGACGCCGGAGCACACAGATCGCACACTCCTAAAATCACAAAGACTTTACACAACGTGGAAATGCACCTAATATGTCAGGGCAGGAGCTCTAGTTATATATGTTCCTGGGAAAGCTGGGTGGCTGCTATTACACTGAAAAAAAGCCACCGTTCACCTTTATTACAGTACAGAAGAGCAAATTTATATCCATCTGCAAGGATGCATCTCAAGCAAGTTAAACATATTCACCTTTCAGGGACCTAGAAAAGCTGAGTAAAAATATTCACATGAAGCGATGCTGCAGTGCAAGCGGTGGGGATCTGAGCACTGCAATGCTGTGGGGCCCCACTAATGTTATATTCATGGGAATCCTCTTAACATAAAAGCTGAGCAGTGAGAATATTATCTATTTACTCTAGTCACATCCGGAGCTGCGTTCAGAATTCAGCTGGTTTCGAGTTGTCTGAGTAAAGGGTATGCTGGGAGCTGACAGCCACAGGTTGGGGATCACAAAAGAGAAGATATTTTACATGACATGGCAGGAGTACGACGCCTGATGGAAGATCCAAGATTTGTAAAATTATTTAAGAACATTTATTGATGGGGAGAACAAGTCTTGGTGCAGATATAAGACGATGACCCCGCCGGGGTATTAGGAGGTGGGAGATCAGAAGTCATCCTCCCAGAGATCCCTGGACATGCGCGCACCTCACCCCCGGATAATTCCTAATTGTTGGCAAAATTTCCCATTCCAGAGAAACTTTACAAGTTATTTCTATATAAGGGCAGAGCAGGATTACAATGCACAGACATGGCCCCGGCTCCCTCCTCTGATTCCGACCTTGAAGAAAGGGTCGACTAATCCAAAAGGTATGGCACGTGCCTAACCGGGCAGGAATGCTGCACCGCCACAATTAACCCTATCCCTCCCACGCCACAATCATCCACCACACGTGTCACTGTATCAGACATGAAACTTATATTGTTTGTGATAGTTTCAAGTTGAGAATAACAATGATTCAGCCAAGTGCATTTGTTCCTTAGATACCGCAGCGCGGTACGTGTCACAGTGACAACACAATGTGATCTCCAGAGACTCCAGAGACAGAAGGTGCCTGCAGGCTGCGCATTCACATCTGTCTACAATGGGATATTCTGTCCAAATGTCATTCGTGACTACAGGGAGCACCGCTATGGGTACGCCCCACCGCCATAACCGCTGTAGCTTTACCTAGATACAGACAATATATTCTACACACACCTGTCTGTGACCATGATAACATCTACAGCAAAACGGTTCATTCTTTACATAAAGCTCAGGAAATCTTTGAACAAGGATAGTGCCCATGGAAGACCCGCAGCTCTAAAGTATATTTCACTGGTAAATGGTGATTCCCTTCAGCTCCTATGTGATGTATTGTACAAGGAAAGTGGGTGTCATGTCTCCAGCCTGGACCTTGGTAGTGGATGTCATGTGTCTCCAGCCTGGACCTTGGTAGTGGATGTCATGTCTCCAGCCTGGTCCTTGGTAGTGAATGTCATGTCTCGTGCCTGGGCCTTGGCAGTGGATGTCATGTGTCTCCAGCCTGGACCTTGGTAGTGGATGACATGTCTCCAGCCTGGTCCTTGGTAGTGGATGTCATGTCACCAGCCTGGGCCTTGGTAGTGGATGTCATGTCTCCAGCCTGGGCCTTGGTAGTCGATGTCATTTCTCCAACCTGGTCCTTGGTAGTGGATGACATGTCTCCAGCCTGGGCCTTGGAAGTGGATGTCATGTCTCCAGCCTGGGCCTTGGTAGTGGATGTCATGTCTCCAGCTTGGTCCTTGGTAGTGGATGTCATGTCTCCAGCCTAGTCCTTGGTAGTGGATGTCATGTCTCAAGCCTGGACCATAGCAGTGGATGTCATGTCTCCAGCCTGGTCCTTGGTAGTGGATGTCATGTGTCTCCAGCCTGGGCCTTGGTAGTGGATGTCATGTCTCCAGCTTGGGCCTTGGTAGTGGATTTCATGTCTCCAGCCTGGTCCTTGGTAATGGATTTCATGTCTCCAGCTTGGTCCTTGAGAGTGGATGTCATGTCTCCAGCTTGGGCCTTGGTAGTGGATGTCATGTCTCCAGCCTGGTCCTTGGAAGTGGATGACATGTCTCCAGCCTGGGCCTTGGAAGTGGATGTCATGTCTCCAGCCTGGGCCTTGGAAGTGGATGTCATGTGTCTCCAGCCTGGTCCTTGGTAGTGGATGTCATGTCTCCAGCTTGGTCCTTGGTAGTGGATGTCATGTCTCCAGCCTGGGCCTTGGAAGTGGATGTCATGTGTCTCCAGCCTGGTCCTTGGTAGTGGATGTCATGTCTCCAGCTTGGTCCTTGGTAGTGGATGTCATGTCTCCAGCCTGGTCCTTGGAAGTGGATGTCATGTGTCTCCAGCCTGGTCCTTGGTAGTGGATGTCATGTCTCCAGCCTGGGCCTTGGAAGTGGATGTCATGTGTCTCCAGCCTGGTCCTTGGTAGTGGATGTCATGTCTCCAGCTTGGTCCTTGGTAGTGGATGTCATGTCTCCAGCCTGGGCCTTGGTAGTGGATGTCATGTCTCCAGCCTTGTCCTTGGTAGTGGATTTCATGTCTCCAGCCTGGTCCTTGGTAGTGGATGTCATGTCTCCCGCCTGGTCCTTGGTAGTGGATGTCATGTCTCCAGCTTGGTCCTTGGTAGGGGATGTCATGTCTCAAGCAGGCTCTCACCTCTCAGAACCATCACCTGGAGACTCATGCAGGTACCACAAGTGGAATGTCGGTATGGAGCTGTTTACCACATATCACTACATGGCTACACTTGTCTATAGGATATGGGGTAATCTGCATGGAATGTACTGACAGCCGGGAAGGGAGGGTCGGCAGACTGACAGCACCACATTGTAGTTCAGCACCATTGACTTGAATGGGAATTAGCCATAATACAGAATAACCTGTAGATAAGAAAACAAACAGTTTGTAATATTTGGTTTCCCTGCAATGGCAAAGTTCTCAATTAGACTGGGGATAGGATGTATCTAAAGTATCTAAAACAGAACCAACCAAATCTGGATCAGGAAAAGCCAACACATGGGTGAAATGTAAACGAGTCTTGTCAGTCCCTCGAGGCCCTAAAGATTGGGCTGATGCCTCTACTTCTCATCAGATGATCCCTTACAATGTCACAGTCTGGGGGGAGGACCTGCTATTCTAGATTTGCTCTATTCTGGTACATAATAGAAATAATAGTCCAAATCATTCACATTTGCAGAATATCTTGACCTTAAAGGGATTGTCCTGCACAGGAAATTTTTTTTTATTTTTTAAAAGGACTCAGACTAGTCAAACAAAAAACAAACAAAAAAAGAAAGAAAAACAGCAAAAACACTAAAGTCAGAATGATCAAACGCAGTGCAGAGGAAGAACGGTGCAGTTGTCCATAGCAACCGTTCAGATTTAGTCTGAAAGCTGATTGGTTGCTATGGACAACGGCCCCAGCACAGTTCCTGATTTTTGGTGATTTGATTTCTGATTCTTCTGGAAAACAATTGAAGGGCTTCAGAGCTGACACCTCAGGGGGATTCATGAAGATGTCTGCCTCAGATTTTGTGGAATTCCCTCCACTTTCCTTGTACTGTTACTGATGCAAATCTGCAGCAATTCTGCTCCATGAGAATCTCCCCCAAGACCAGATTAATTAATACTTGTTGTTAGTCAGGGGCTGGGTGCAGATCTGCAGAACATCTTTGTGTGGTTCCTCCCCAGGGCCCACTATACCTGACCTCTCCTCCCGCCCAACCCTGCACTTTCCTCTCAATTGTTTACATTCCTCCAGATCCACTTTAAATACCAGAAGCGTCTATGGGGTAATCTGCATGGAATGTCCTGACAGCCGGGAAGGGAGGGTCTGCAGACTGACAGCACCGCACAAACATACAACATTACAGAACACACAATCACTCTACAAAGTAACGCAAAGCAATGTTCTACCAGTGCAGTCACAGGGTTGGTACATGGATATATAAGAGACATTTCCAGGATCTCGCGTTGCGCTCATCTCTAGTTACTGCGCAGGAAAATTCACCCCGTGCGCTATACTTTAGTTTTATGGGCAACATATCCCTATACACAATGAGAAGCATCACAACTCCCATCAGACACCTCTGTCAAGTGCTTGTCCCCAAATACATCAGGCTGAAAAACTCTATAGCAGTGGTCTTCAACCTGCGGATCTCCAGATGTCGCAAAACTACAACTCCCAGCATGCCAGGACAGCCGTTGGCTGTCCGGGCATGCTGGGAGTTGTAGTTTTGCAACATCTGGAGGTCCACAGGTTGAAGACCACTGCTCTATAGACTTCTCACAGCTGAGGGATTGTTACTGATGCATCCAGTGAACATGCAGCAGCACAGAGGCTCTCCTCTCCTGATATTGTTACAATGTACAGTGCTCCCTCAAGTTACAATATTAATTGGTTCCAGGACGACCATTGTATGTTGAAACCATTGTATGTTGAGACCAGAACTCTATGGAAACCTGGTAATTTGTTCTAAAGGCACCAAAATGTCATCCGAAAATAGGAAAAGGGGAGGATTAAAGAAAAATAAGTAGATAACCAATATAGATAAAGCAAAAATATAAAAGCAAGAAAGATCTGCTGGGAGCTGTAATCACTGTCTATGTCAGTGTTTCCCAACCAGGGTGCCTCCAGCTGTTGCAAAACTACAACTCACAGCATGCCCGGACAGCCAAAGGCTGTCTGGGCATGCTGGGAGTTGTAGTTTTGGAACAGCTGGGGGCACCCTGCTTGGGAAACACTGGTCTATGTAGAGGACAGGAGCTTCTTCGGGGTCCTGTACAGTACACAATGTCCTAAAAAAGTAACATGGAGCCGCCCTGACCTGGTGTCCAAAGGAGCAGCTACCCCAGGTACAGATAAAGAGTACAGAACATGTAATACCTCCCTGTACTGTAGGGGGCGCTACCAGACACCAGTCAGTGCATACACTTCAGTAATACAGGTAAAGAGTACAGAACATGTAATACCTCCCTGTACTGTAGGGGGCGCTACCAGACACCAGTCAGTGCATACACTTCAGTAATACAGGTAAAGAGTACAGAACATGTAATACCTCCCTGTACTGTAGGGGGCGCTACCAGACACCAGTCAGTGCATGCACTTCAGTAATACAGGTAAAGAGTACAGAAGATGTAATACCTTCCTGTACTGTAGGGGGCGCTACCAGACATCAGTCAGTGCATACACTTCAGTAATACAGGTAAAGAGTACAGAACATGTAATACCTCCCTGTACTGTAGGGGGCGCTACCAGACACCAGTCAGTGCATGCACTTCAGTAATACAGGTAAAGAGTACAGAACATGTAATACCTCCCTGTACTGTAGGGGGCACTACCAGACACCAGTCAGTGCATGCACTTCAGTAATACAGGTAAAGAGTACAGAACATGTAATACCTCCCTGTACTGTAGGGGGCGCTACCAGACACCAGTCAGTGCATACACTTCAGTAATACAGGTAAAGAGTACAGAACATGTAATACCTCCCTGTACTGTAGGGGGCGCTACCAGACATCAGGCAGTGCATTTACTTCAGTAATACAAGGGTTTTACCAGTGAATGACCATTCTGATTGGTCAGATCTTCCAGCCATTGACAGGTATCACAGATCTGGACTGTATGTAGTATTGTATGTTGAGTCTGGTTTCAACTTACAATGGTCCAGAAAAGACCATTGTATGTTGAAAATATTGTATGTTGAGGCCATTGTAAGTTGAGGGATCACTGTATTAGCCTGAGATGCAGACACTTACAAAGGATTATTCATATTGGACACCACTGTAGGAAACCATCAGCACCATTCACTGGCAGCAAGCAGAGATGGTTGGAAATATACACTCTATGTGGTCCATTTCTTTATTATATATAAAGTGACAATAATGTAACAATGCTCAAAGACAAGGAAACAATAATATCAAAGCATCAGAGTACCTCTCATGATCTTAATAAATATTTTAACCCTCCCAGTTCACTCCCCCATCATGATAAACAATACCTTGCCTTTATTTTTATTATATTTTAGTTTTCTACCTTGATATTGTTCTGTATCTTCTGCTCACTCTCACTGAGCTTCACAGACTAGGAAGGGACATTCCCCAGCTGGCACGACATCATCTGAAGCCATACAGGGGAGAACTTTCTCCCTCACTCTGCTACACACAGCACAGAGCAGTTCAGTGTGAGACGGGCTGTGATTAGCCGAGACCGTACACACACCCTCAGCTCTGCACTGAACTTTACATTCCATGTCAGCTCTGCCCAGCAGATGCAAAGGGAGCAGAAATATTCAGTACTATGCACTGAACTTTACATTCCATGTCAGCTCTGCCCAGCAGATGCAAAGGGAGCAGAAATATTCAGTACTATGCACTGAACTTTACATTCCATGTCAGCTCTGCCCAGCAGATGCAAAGGGAGCAGAAATATTCAGTACTATGCACTGAAGGGTGTCATGGCTCTATAGTCTATCTCAGCTCAAAGGTAAAGGGAGCTAAAAGTACACTCTGTATACACTATACAATCTGTACACTCTATATACTCTATATACTGTACACTCTATACACTCTGTACACACTATACAATCTGTACACTCTATATACTCTATATACTGTACACTCTATACACTCTGTACACACTATACACTCTGTACACTCTGTACACTCTATATACTGTACACTCTATACACTCTGTATGCACTATACACTCTGTACACTCTATATACTCTGTACACACTATACAATCTGTACACTCTATATACTCTATATACTGTACACTCTATATACTGTACACTCTATACACTCTGTACACACTATACACTCTGTACACTCTATATACTGTACACTCTATACACACGATATATTCTGTACACTCTATATACTCTATATACTGTACACTCTATATACTCTGTACACACTATACACTCTGTACACTCTATATACTCTATATACTGTACACTCTATACACTCTGTACACACGATATATTCTGTACACTCTATATACTCTATATACTGTACACTCTATATACTCTGTACACACTATACAATCTGTACACTCTATATACTCTATATACTGTACACTCTATACACTCTGTACACACTATACACTCTGTACACTCTATATACTGTACACTCTATACACTCTGTACACACTATACACTCTGTACACACTATACACTCTGTACACTCTATATACTGTACACTCTATACACTCTGTACACACTATACACTCTGTACACTCTATATACTGTACACTCTATATACTGTACACTCTATACACTCTGTACACACTATACACTCTGTACACTCTATATACTGTACACTCTATACACTCTGTACACAAAATATATTCTGTACACTCTATATACTCTATATACTGTACACTCTATACAATCTGTACACTCTATACACTCTGTACACACTATACAATCTGTACACTCTATATACGCTATATACTGTACACTCTATACACTCTGTACACACTATACAATCTGTACACTCTATATACTCTATATACTGTACACTCTATACACTCTGTACACACTATACAATCTGTACACTCTGTACACTCTATATACTGTACACTCTATACACTCTGTACACACTATACAATCTGTACACTCTATATACTGTACACTCTATACACTCTGTATGCACTATACAATCTGTACACTCTGTACACTCTATATACTCTATATACTGTACACTCTATACACTCTGTACACACTATACAATCTGTACACTCTATATACTCTGTACACACTATACAATCTGTACACTCTATATACTCTATATACTGTACACTCTATATACTGTACACTCTATACACTCTGTACACACGATATATTCTGTACACTCTATATACTCTATATACTGTACACTCTATATACTCTGTACACACTATACAATCTGTACACTCTATATACTCTATATACTGTACACTCTATACACTCTGTACACACTATACACTCTGTACACTCTATATACTGTACACTCTATACACTCTGTACACACTATACACTTTGTACACACTATACACTCTGTACACTCCATATACTGTACACTCTATACACTCTGTACACTCTATACACTCTGTACACACTATACACTCTGTACACTCCATATACTGTACACTCTATACACTGTACACACTATACACTCTGTACACTCTATATACTGTACACTCTATATACTGTACACTCTATACACTCTGTACACACTATACACTCTGTACACTCTATATACTGTACACTCTATATACTGTACACTCTATACACTCTGTACACACTATACACTCTGTACACTCTATATACTGTACACTCTATACACTCTGTACACACAATATATTCTGTACACTCTATATACTCTATATACTGTACACTCTATACACTCTGTACACACTATACAATCTGTACACTCTATATACTCTATGTACTGTACACACTATACACTCTGTACACACTATACAATCTGTACACTCTATACAATCTGTACACTCTATACACTCTGTACACACTATACAATCTGTACACTCTATATACGCTATATACTGTACACTCTATACACTCTGTACACACTATACAATCTGTACACTCTATATACTCTATATACTGTACACTCTATACACTCTGTACACACTATACAATCTGTACACTCTGTACACTCTATATACTCTATATACTGTACACTCTATACACTCTGTACACACTATACAATCTGTACACTCTGTACACTCTATATACTGTACACTCTATACACTCTGTATGCACTATACAATCTGTACACTCTGTACACTCTATATACTCTATATACTGTACACTCTATACACTCTGTACACACTATACAATCTGTACACTCTATATACTCTGTACACACTATACAATCTGTACACTCTATATACTCTATATACTGTACACTCTATATACTGTACACTCTATACACTCTGTACACACGGTATATTCTGTACACTCTATATACTCTATATACTGTACACTCTATATACTCTGTACACACTATACAATCTGTACACTCTATATACTCTATATACTGTACACTCTATACACTCTGTACACACTATACACTCTGTACACTCTATATACTGTACACTCTATACACTCTGTACACACTATACACTCTGTACACACTATACACTCTGTACACTCTATATACTGTACACTCTATACACTGTACACACTATACACTCTGTACACTCTATATACTGTACACTCTATATACTGTACACTCTATACACTCTGTACACTCTATATACTGTACACTCTATACACTCTGTACACACAATATATTCTGTACACTCTATATACTCTATATACTGTACACTCTATACACTCTGTACACACTATACAGTCTGTACACTCTATATACTCTATGTACTGTACACACTATACACTCTGTACACACTATACAATCTGTACACTCTATACAATCTGTACACTCTATACACTCTGTACACACTATACAATCTGTACACTCTATATACTCTATATACTGTACACTCTATACACTCTGTACACACTATACACTCTGCACACTCTATATACTCTGTACACACTATACAATCTGTACACTCTATATACTGTACACTCTATACACTCTGTACACACTATACAATCTGTACACTCTATATACTGTACACTCTATACACTCTGTACACACTATACAATCTGTACACTCTATATACTCAATATACTGTACACTCTATACACACTATACACTCTGTACACTCTATATACTGTACACTCTATACACTCTGTACACACTATACACTCTGTACACTCTATATACTGTACACTCTATACACTCTGTACACACTATACACTCTGTACACTCTATATACTGTACACTCTATATACTGTACACTCTATATACTGTACACTCTATACACTGTGTACACACGATATATTCTGTACACTCTATATACTCTATACACTCTGTACACACTATACAATCTGTACACTCTATATACTGTACACTCTATACACTCTGTACACACTATACAATCTGTACACTCTATATACTCTATATACTGTACACTCTATACACTCTGTACACACTATATATTCTGTACACTCTATATACTCTATATACTGTACACTCTATACACTCTGTACACACTATACACTCTGTACACACTATACACTCTATACACTCTGTACACACTATACACTCTGTACACACTATACACTCTGTACACTCTATATACTGTACACTCTATACACTCTGTACACACTATACACTCTGTACACACTGTACACTCTGTACACTCTATATACTGTACACTCTATACACTCTGTACACACTATACACTCTGTACACACTATACACTCTGTACACTCTATATACTGTACACTCTATACACTCTGTACACACTATACACTCTGTACACTCTATATACTGTACACTCTATATACTGTACACTCTATACACTCTGTACACACTATACACTCTGTACACTCTATATACTGTACACTCTATACACTCTGTACACACAATATATTCTGTACACTCTATATACTCTATATACTGTACACTCTATACACTCTGTACACACTATACAATCTGTACACTCTATATACTCTATGTACTGTACACACTATACACTCTGTACACACTATACAATCTGTACACTCTATACAATCTGTACACTCTATACACTCTGTACACACTATACAATCTGTACACTCTATATACTCTATATACTGTACACTCTATACACTCTGTACACACTATACACTCTGCACACTCTATATACTCTGTACACACTATACAATCTGTACACTCTATATACTGTACACTCTATACACTCTGTACACACTATACAATCTGTACACTCTATATACTGTACACTCTATACACTCTGTACACACTATACAATCTGTACACTCTATATACTCAATATACTGTACACTCTATACACACTATACACTCTGTACACTCTATATACTGTACACTCTATACACTCTGTACACACTATACACTCTGTACACTCTATATACTGTACACTCTATATACTGTACACTCTATACACTGTGTACACACGATATATTCTGTACACTCTATATACTCTATACACTCTGTACACACTATACAATCTGTACACTCTATATACTCTATATACTGTACACTCTATACACTCTGTACACACTATATATTCTGTACACTCTATATACTGTACACTCTATACACTGTACACACTATACAATCTGTACACTCTATATACTCTATATACTGTACACTCTATACACTCTGTACACACTATATAATCTGTACACTCTATACACTCTATATACTGTACACTCTATACACTCTGTACACACTATACAATCTGTACACTCTATATACTGTACACTCTATATACTGTACACTCTATACACTCTGTACACACTATACAATCTGTACACTCTATATACTCTATATACTGTACACTCTATACACTCTGTACACACTATATAATCTGTACACTCTATATACTCTATATACTGTACACTCTATACACTCTGTACACACTATATAATCTGTACACTCTATATACTCTGCACACACTATACACTCTGTACACTCTATATACTCTATATACTGTACACTCTATACACTCTGTACACACTATACAATCTGTACACTCTATATACTCTATGTACTGTACACTCTATACACTCTGTACACACTATACACTCTGTACACTCTATATACTGTACACTCTATACACTCTGTACACACTATACAATCTGTACACTCTATATACTCTATATACTGTACACTCTATACACTCTGTATACACTATACAATCTGTACACTCTATATACTCTGTACACACTATACACTCTGTACACTTTACACACTCTATATACTCTGTACACTCTATATACTTTGTACACTCTATATACTGTACATTCTATACACTCTGTACACACTATACAATCTGTACACGCTATATACTCTATATACTGTACACTCTATACACTCTGTACACACTATACACTCTGTACACTCTATATACACTATATACTCTATATACTGTACATTCTATACACTCTGTACACACTCTATACACTCTGTACACACTATACACTCTGCACACTCTATATACTCTACACACTATACACTCTGTACACTCTATATACACTATATACTCTATATACTGTACATTCTATACACTCTGTACACACTATATACTGTACACTCTATACACTCTGCACACTCTATGCACTCTATATACTCTGTACACACTATACACTCTGTACACTTTACACACTCTATACACTCTGTACACTCTATATACTTTGTACACTCTATATACTCTATATACTGTACACTCTATGCACTATGTACACTCTATACACTCTGTACACACTATATAATCTGTACACACTATACACTCTGTACACTCTATATACTCTGTACACTCTATATACTCTATATACTGTACCCTCTATACACACTGTACACTCTATATACTCTACACACTGTACACTCTATACACTTTATATACTCTGTACTCTCTATATACTCTACACTCTATATACTCTGTACACTTTATATACTCTGTACACTCTATATACTCTGTACACTCTATATATTCTGTACACTCTATATACTCTGTACACCTTATATACTCTGTACACCCTTGATATTCTCTACACTCTATATATTCTGTACACTCTGTACACTCTATACACTTTATATACTCTGTACACTCTATATACTCTGTACACTCTATACACCCTATATATTCTGTACACTCGATATATTCTGTACACTCTATATACTCTGTACACCCTATATATTGTCTACACTCTATATACTCTGTACACCTTATATATTCTGTACACCCCATATATTGTCTACACTATATATATTCTCTACACTCTATATATTCTCTACACTCTATATATTCTGTACACTCTATATACTCTGTACACCCTATATATTGTCTACACTCTATATACTCTGTACACCTTATATACTCTGTACACCCTATATATTGTCTACACTCTATATACTCTGTACACCTTATATACTCTGTACACCCTATATATTCTCTACACTCTATATACTCTGTACACCTTATATACTCTGTACACCCTATATATTCTCTACACTCTATATACTCTGTACACCTTATATACTCTGTACACCCTATATATTGTCTACACTCTATATATTCTCTACACTATATACACACTGTACACTGTGCTGAGCTGAGGTCCTGCCTGCATTTTCTGACTTTTGTCTCTGCCAGGCAGCTACAGGAGACGATCAGCTAGCAGGACTGCAGGAGGACCCCTGGTAGCTGAATTTTAGGGGTTAATTTAATGCAAAGTTTCACAATTTTATTAAAAAAGTATATTAGAAAAGTAATTCAAATAGGCTAATCTATAATAAAATAATTTTTATTACTAATGATAGGTACCACTCTTTATTAGAACATATGCTCGCTCGGCGGATCCACACATGCATCAGAGATAGCTGTCAGCTTAATTCTACACGGGGAACTGCTACCAATAGATACAGGACAGCAGTGGTGGTTCAGGAAACCCTGGTACAGGTTATGGATTAGAACCAAGGATCCAGAGGTCACAGTGCTGGGTCCCCTCCCCATCTGTAAGGAGATCACAGTGCTGGGTCCCCTCCGCCATCTGTAAGGAGATCACAGTGCTGGGTCCCCTCCGCCATCTGTAAGGAGATCACAGTGCTGGGTCCCCTCCGCCATCTGTAAGGAGATCACAGTGCTGGGTCCCCTCTGCCATCTGTAAGGAGATCACAGTGCTGGGTCCCCTCCGCCATCTGTAAGGAGATCACAGTGCTGGGTCCCCTCCCCATCTGTAAGGAGATCACAGTGCTGGGTCCCCTCTGCCATCTGTAAGGAGATCACAGTGCTGGGTCCCCTCCCCATCTGTAAGGAGATCACAGTGCTGGGTCCCCTCTGCCATCTGTAAGGAGATCACAGTGCTGGGTCCCCTCCCCATCTGTTAGGAGATCACAGTGCTGGGTCCCCTCCCCATCTGTTAGGAGATCACAGTGCTGGGTCCCCTCTGCCATCTGTAAGGAGATCACAGTAGTAGGTCCCCTCCCCATCTGTAAGGAGATCACAGTGCTGGGTCCCCTCCGCCATCTGTAAGGAGATCACAGTGCTGGGTCCTCTCCGCCATTTGTAAGGAGATCACAGTGCTGGGTCCCCTCCGCCATCTGTAAGGAGATCACAGTGCTGGGTCCCCTCCCCATCAGTAAGGAGATCACAGTGCTGGGTCCCCTCCGCCATCTGTAAGGAGATCACAGTGCTGGGTCCCCTCCGCCATCTGTAAGGAGATCACAGTGCTGGGTCCCCTCTGCCATCTGTAAGGAGATCACAGTGCTGGGTCCTCTCCGCCATCTGTAAGGAGATCAAAGTGCTGGGTCCCCTCCGCCATCTGTAAGGAGATCACAGTGCTGGGTCCTCTCCGCCATCTGTTAGGTGATCACAGTGCTTGGCCCCCTCCCCATCTGTAAGGAGATCACAGTGCTGGGTCCCCTCCGCCTTCTGTAAGGAGATCACAGTGCTGGGTCCCCTCCGCCATCTGTAAGGAGATCACAGTGCTGGGTCCCCTCCACCATCTGTAAGGAGATCACAGTGCTGGGTCCCCTCCCCATCTGTAAGGAGATCACAGTGCTGGGTCCCCTCTGCCATCTGTAAGGAGATCACAGTGCTGGGTCCCCTCCCCATCTGTTAGGAGATCACAGTGCTGGGTCCCCTCCCCATCTGTAAGGAGATCACAGTAGTAGGTCCCCTCCCCATCTGTAAGGAGATCACAGTGCTGGGTCCCCTCTGCCATCTGTAAGGAGATCACAGTGCTGGGTCCTCTCCGCCATTTGTAAGGAGATCACAGTGCTGGGTCCCCTCCGCCATCTGTAAGGAGATCACAGTGCTGGGTCCCCTCCCCATCTGTAAGGAGATCACAGTGCTGGGTCCCCTCCGCCATCTGTAAGGAGATCACAGTGCTGGGTCCCCTCCGCCATCTGTAAGGAGATCACAGTGCTGGGTCCCCTCTGCCATCTGTAAGGAGATCACAGTGCTGGGTCCTCTCCGCCATCTGTAAGGAGATCAAAGTGCTGGGTCCCCTCCGCCATCTGTAAGGAGATCACAGTGCTGGGTCCTCTCCGCCATCTGTTAGGTGATCACAGTGCTTGGCCCCCTCCCCATCTGTAAGGAGATCACAGTGCTGGGTCCCCTCCGCCATCTGTAAGGAGATCACAGTGCTGGGTCCCCTCCGCCATCAGTAAGGAGATCACAGTGCTGGGTCCCCTCCCCATCTGTAAGGAGATCACAGTGCAGGGTCCCCTCCCCATCTGTAAGGAGATCACAGTGCTGGGTCCTCTCCGCCATCTGTTAGGTGATCACAGTGCTTGGCCCCCTCCCCATCTGTAAGGAGATCACAGTGCTGGGTCCCCTCCGCCATCTGTAAGGAGATCACAGTGCTGGGTCCCCTCCGCCATCAGTAAGGAGATCACAGTGCTGGGTCCCCTCCCCATCTGTAAGGAGATCACAGTGCTGGGTCCTCTCCGCCATCTGTAAGGAGATCACAGTGCTGGATCCCCTCCGCCATCTGTAAGGAGATCACAGTGCTGGGTCCCCTCCGCCATCTGTAAGGAGATCACAGTGCTGGGTCCCCTCCTCATCTGTTAGGAGATCACAGTGCTGGGTCCCCTCTGCCATCTGTAAGGAGATCACAGTGCTGGGTCCCCTCCGCCATCTGTAAGGAGATCACAGTGCTGGGTCCCCTCTGCCATCTGTAAGGAGATCACAGTGCTGGGTCCCCTCCGCCATCTGTAAGGAGATCACAGTGCTGGGTCCCCTCTGCCATCTGTAAGGAGATCACAGTGCTGGGTCCCCTCCGCCATCTGTAAGGAGATCACAGTGTTGGGTCCCCTCCGCCATCTGTAAGGAGATCACAGTGCTGGGTCCCCTCCCCATCTGTAAGGAGATCACAGTGCTGGGTCCCCTCTGCCATCTGTAAGGAGATCACAGTGCTGGGTCCCCTCCACCATATGTAAGGAGATCACAGTGCTGGGTCCCCTCTGCCATCTGTAAGGAGATCACAGTGCTGGGTCCCCTCCGCCATCTGTAAGGAGATCACAGTGTTGGGTCCCCTCCGCCATATGTAAGGAGATCACAGTGCTGGGTCCCCTCTGCCATCTGTACGGAGATCACAGTGCTGGGTCCCCTCTGCCATCTGTAAGGAGATCACAGTGCTGGGTCCCCTCCCCATCTGTAAGGAGATCACAGTGCTGGGTCCCCTCTGCCATCTGTAAGGAGATCACAGTGCTGGGTCCCCTCCGCCATCTGTAAGGAGATCACAGTGCTGGGTCCCCTCCGCCATCTGTAAGGAGATCACAGTGCTGGGTCCCCTCCGCCATCTGTAAGGAGATCACAGTGCTGGGTCCCCTCCGCCATCTGTAAGGAGATCACAGTGCTGGGTCCCCTCCGCCATCTGTAAGGAGATCACAGTGCTGGGTCCCCTCTGCCATCTGTACGGAGATCACAGTGCTGGGTCCCCTCCGCCATCTGTAAGGAGATCACAGTGCTGGGTCCCCTCCGCCATCTGTAAGGAGATCACAGTGCTGGGTCCCCTCCCCATCTGTAAGGAGATCACAGTGCTGGGTCCCCTCCGCCATATGTAAGGAGATCACAGTGCTGGGTCCCCTCCGCTATATGTAAGGAGATCACAGTGCTGGGTCCCCTCCACCATCTGTAAGGAGATCACAGTGCTGGGTCCCCTCTGCCATCTGTACGGAGATCACAGTGCTGGGTCCCCTCCGCCATCTGTAAGGAGTTGTCTGTTCTTTATGTTGGCGCTGGTGTATTCCAGGTGCTGTGCTTTCCTTCCACAGCTTAAAAATATGCATCCCGTTAACCAGTTTCCTATAACACTGCACACTAAAGGAGACTGGTCCTCACACTGCACGTTACAGGAGACTGGTCCTCACACCGCACGTTACAGGAGACTGGTCCTCACACCGCACGTTACAGGAGACTGGTCCTCACACTGCACGTTACAGGAGACTGGTCCTCACACCGCACGTTACAGGAGACTGGTCCTCACACTGCACGTTACAGGAGACTGGTCCTCACACCGCACGTTACAGGAGACTGGTCCTCACACCGCACGTTACAGGAGACTGGTCCTCACACTGCACGTTACAGGAGACTGGTCCTCACACCGCACGTTACAGGAGACTGGTCCTCACACTGCACACTAAAGGAGACTGGTCCTCACACTGCACGTTACAGGAGACTGGTCCTCACACTGCACGTTACAGGAGACTGGTCCTCACACTGCACGTTACAGGAGACTGGTCCTCACACTGCACGTTACAGGAGACTGGTCCTCACACTGCACACTAAAGGAGACTGGTCCTCACACCGCACGTTACAGGAGACTGGTCCTCATACTGCACGTTACAGGAGACTGGTCCTCACACTGCACGTTACAGGAGACTGGTCCTCACACCGCACGTTACAGGAGACTGGTCCTCACACTGCACACTAAAGGAGACTGGTCCTCACACTGCACGTTACAGGAGACTGGTCCTCACACCGCACGTTACAGGAGACTGGTCCTCACACTGCACACTAAAGGAGACTGGTCCTCACACCGCACGTTACAGGAGACTGGTCCTCACACTGCACGTTACAGGAGACTGGTCCTCACACTGCACGTTACAGGAGACTGGTCCTCACACTGCACACTAAAGGAGACTGGTCCTCACACTGCACGTTACAGGAGACTGGTCCTCACACCGCACGTTACAGGAGACTGGTCCTCACACTGCACACTAAAGGAGACTGGTCCTCACACTGCACACTAAAGGAGACTGGTCCTCACACTGCATGTTACAGGAGACTGGTCCTCACACTGCACGTTACAGGAGACTGGTCCTCACACTGCAAGTTACAGGAGACTGGTCCTCACACTGCACGTTACAGGAGACTGGTCCTCACACTGCACGTTACAGGAGACTGGTCCTCACACTGCACGTTACAGGAGACTGGTCCTCACACTGCACGTTACAGGAGACTGGTCCTCACACTGCACGTTACAGGAGACTGGTCCTCACACTGCACGTTACAGTAGACTGGTCCTCACACTGCACACTAAAGGAGACTGGTCCTCACACTGCACGTTAGAGGAGACTGGTCCTCACACTGCACATTACAGGAGACTGGTCCTCACACTGCACGTTACAGGAGACTGGTCCTCACACTGCACGTTACAGGAGACTGGTCCTCATACTGCACGTTACAGGAGACTGGTCCTCACACTGCACGTTACAGGAGACTGGTCCTCACACTGCACACTAAAGGAGACTGGTCCTCACACTGCACACTAAAGGAGACTGGTCCTCACACTGCACACTAAAGGAGACTGGTCCTCACACTGCACGTTACAGGAGACTGGTCCTCACACTGCACGTTACAGGAGACTGGTCCTCACACTGCACGTTACAGGAGACTGGTCCTCACACTGCACGCTAAAGGAGACTGGTCCTCACACTGCACGCTACAGGAGACTGGTCCTCACACTGCACGTTACAGGAAACTGGTCCTCACACTGCACGTTACAGGAGACATGTCCTCACACTGCACTTTACAGGAGACTGGTCCTCACACTGCACGTTACAGGAGACTGGTCCTCACACTGCACGTTACAGGAGACTGGTCCTCACACTGAACGTTACAGGAGACTGGTCCTCACACTGCACGTTACAGGAGACTGGTCCTCACACTGAATGTTACAGGAGACTGGTCCTCACACTGCACGTTACAGGAGACTCGTCATAACACTGCACGTTACAGGAGACTGGTCCTCACACTGCACGTTACAGGAGACTGGTCCTCACACTGCACGTTACAGGAGACTCGTCATCACACTGCACGTTACAGGAGACTGGTCCTCACACTGCACGTTACAGGAGACTGGTCCTCACACTGCACGTTACAGGAGACTGGTCCTCACACTGCACGTTACAGGAGACTGGTCCTCACACCGCACGTTATAGGAGACTGGTCCTCACACTGCATGTTACAGGAGACTGGTTACATTACATTCTAGAGGAGACTGGTCCTAATGTCACATTCTAGAGGAGACTGGTCCTTATGTCACATTCTAGAGGAGACTGGTCCTTATGTCACATTTTAGAGAAGACTGGTCCTAATGTCACATTCTAGAGCAGAATGGTCCTGGTGTCACATTCTAGAGGAGACTGGTCCTGGTGTCACATTCTAGAGGAGACTGGTCCTGATGTCACATTCTAGAGAAGACTTGTCCTGATGTCACATTCTAGAGAAGACTGGTCCTGGTGTCACATTCTAGAGGAGACTGATCCTGGTGTCACATTCTAGAAGAGACTGGTCCTGATGTCACATTCTAGAGGAGACTGGTCCTGATGTCACATTCTAGAGGAGACTGGTCCTTATGTCCCATTCTAGAGGAGACTGGTCCTGTTGTCACATTCTAGAGGAGACTGGTCCTGGTGTCACATTCTAGAGCAGACTGGTCCTGGTGTCACATTCTACAGAAGACTGGTCCTGATGTCACATTCTAGAGGAGACTGGTCCTGATGTCCCATTCTAGAGGAGACTGGTCCTGTTGTCACATTCTAGAGGAGACTGGTCCTGACGTCACATTCTAGAGCAGACTGGTCCTGGTATCACATTCTAGAGCAGACTGGTCCTGTTGTCACATTCTACAGGAGACTGGTCCTGACGTCACATTCTAGAGGAGACTGGTCCTGATGTCCCATTCTAGAGGAGACTGGTCCTGATGTCACATTCTAGAGGAGACTGATCCTGGTGTCACATTCTAGAAGAGACTGGTCCTGATGTCACATTCTAGAGGAGACTGGTCCTGATGTCACATTCTAGAGGAGACTGATCCTGATGTCACATTCTAGAGGAGACTGGTCCTCACACTGCACGTTACAGGAGACTGGTCCTCACACTGCACGTTACAGGAGACTGGTCCTCACACTGCACGTTACAGGAGACTGGTCCTCACACCGCACATTATAGGAGACTGGTCCTCACACTGCATGTTACAGGAGACTGGTTACATTACATTCTAGAGGAGACTGGTCCTAATGTCACATTCTAGAGGAGACTGGTCCTTATGTCACATTCTAGAGGAGACTGGTCCTTATGTCACATTTTAGAGAAGACTGGTCCTAATGTCACATTCTAGAGCAGAATGGTCCTGGTGTCACATTCTAGAGGAGACTGGTCCTGGTGTCACATTCTAGAGGAGACTGGTCCTGATGTCACATTCTAGAGAAGACTGGTCCTGATGTCACATTCTAGAGAAGACTGGTCCTGGTGTCACATTCTAGAGGAGACTGATCCTGGTGTCACATTCTAGAAGAGACTGGTCCTGATGTCACATTCTAGAGGAGACTGGTCCTGATGTCACATTCTAGAGGAGACTGGTCCTTATGTCACATTCTAGAGCAGACTGGTCCTTATGTCCCATTCTAGAGGAGACTGGTCCTGTTGTCACATTCTAGAGGAGTCTGGTCCTGGTGTCACATTCTACAGGAGACTGGTCCTGACATCCCATTCTAGAGGAGACTGGTCCTGATGTCCCATTCTAGAGGAGACTGGTCCTGATGTCACATTCTAGAGGAGACTGGTCCTGATGTCACATTCTAGAGGAGACTGGTCCTTATGTCACATTCTAGAGCAGACTGGTCCTTATGTCCCATTCTAGAGCAGACTGGTCCTGTTGTCACATTCTAGAGGAGACTGGTCCTTATGTCCCATTCTAGAGCAGACTGGTCCTGTTGTCACATTCTAGAGGAGACTGGTCCTGGTGTCACATTCTAGAGGAGACTTGTCCTGGTGTCACATTCCAGAGCAGACTGGTCCTGGTGTCACATTCTACAGAAGACTGGTCCTGATGTCACATTCTAGAGGAGACTGGTCCTGATGTCCCATTCTAGAGGAGACTGGTCCTGTTGTCACATTCTAGAGGAGACTGGTCCTGACGTCACATTCTAGAGCAGACTGGTCCTGGTGTCACATTCTAGAGCAGACTGGTCCTGGTGTCACATTCTACAGGAGACTGGTCCTGACGTCCCATTCTAGAGGAGACTGGTCCTGATGTCCCATTCTAGAGGAGACTGGTCCTGATGTCACATTCTAGAAGAGACTGGTCCTGATGTCACATTCTAGAGGAGACTGGTCCTGATGTCACATTCTAGAGGAGACTGATCCTGATGTCACATTCTAGAGGAGACTGGTCCTGATGTCACATTCTAGAGGAGACTCGTCCTGATGTCACATTCTAGAGCAGACTCGTCCTGATGTCACATTCTAGAGGAGACTGGTCCTGATGTCACATTCTAGAGGAGACTCGTCCTGATGGTACATTCTAGAGCAGACTGGTCCTGGTGTCACATTCTAGAAGAGACTGGTCCTGATGTCACATTCTAGAAGAGACTGGTCCTGATGTCACATTCTAGAGGAGACTGGTCCTGTTGTCACATTCTAGAGGAGACTGGTCCTGATGTCACATTCTAGAGGAGGCTCATCCTGATGTCACATTCTAGAGCAGACTGGTCCTGGTGTCACATTCTAGAGGAGACTCGTCCTGACGTCCCATTCTAAAGGAGACTGGTCCTGACGTCCCATTCTAGAGGAGACTGGTCCTGTTGTCACATTCTAGAGCAGACTGGTCCTGATGTCACATTCTAGAGGAGACTGGTCCTGACATCCCATTCTAAAGGAGACTGGTCCTGATGTCACATTCTATGGGAGACTGGTCCTTGTGTCACATTCTAGAGGAGACTGGTCCTGATGTCACATTCTAGAGGAGACTGGTCCTGATGTCACATTCTAGAGGAGACTGGTCCTGGTGTCACATTCTAGAGGAGACTGGTCCTGATGTCACATTCTAGAGGAGACTGGTCCTGTTGTCACATTCTAGAGCAGACTGGTCCTTATGTCCCATTCTAGAGGAGACTGGTCCTGTTGTGACATTCTAGAGGAGTCTGGTCCTGGTGTCACATTCTAGAGGAGACTGGTCCTGGTGTCACATTCTAGAGCAGGCTGGTCCTGGTGTCACATTCTACAGAAGACTGGTCCTGATGTCACATTCTAGAGGAGACTGGTCCTGGTGTCACATTCTACAGGAGACTGGTCCTGACGTCCCATTCTAGAGGAGACTGGTCCTGATGTCCCATTCTAGAGGAGACTGGTCCTGATGTCACATTCTAGAGGAGACTGGTCCTGATGTCACATTCTAGAGGAGACTGGTCCTTATGTCACATTCTAGAGCAGACTGGTCCTTATGTCCCATTCTAGAGCAGACTGGTCCTGTTGTCACATTCTAGAGGAGACTGGTCCTTATGTCCCATTCTAGAGCAGACTGGTCCTGTTGTCACATTCTAGAGGAGACTGGTCCTGGTGTCACATTCTAGAGGAGACTGGTTCTGGTGTCACATTCCAGAGCAGACTGGTCCTGGTGTCACATTCTACAGAAGACTGGTCCTGATGTCACATTCTAGAGGAGACTGGTCCTGATGTCCCATTCTAGAGGAGACTGGTCCTGTTGTCACATTCTAGAGGAGACTGGTCCTGACGTCACATTCTAGAGCAGACTGGTCCTGGTGTCACATTCTAGAGCAGACTGGTCCTGGTGTCACATTCTACAGGAGACTGGTCCTGACGTCCCATTCTAGAGGAGACTGGTCCTGATGTCCCATTCTAGAGGAGACTGGTCCTGATGTCACATTCTAGAAGAGACTGGTCCTGATGTCACATTCTAGAGGAGACTGGTCCTGATGTCACATTCTAGAGGAGACTGATCCTGATGTCACATTCTAGAGGAGACTGGTCCTGATGTCACATTCTAGAGGAGACTCGTCCTGATGTCACATTCTAGAGCAGACTCGTCCTGATGTCACATTCTAGAGGAGACTGGTCCTGATGTCACATTCTAGAGGAGACTCATCCTGATGGTACATTCTAGAGCAGACTGGTCCTGGTGTCACATTCTAGAAGAGACTGGTCCTGATGTCACATTCTAGAAGAGACTGGTCCTGATGTCACATTCTAGAGGAGACTGGTCCTGGTGTCACATTCTAGAGGAGACTGGTCCTGATGTCACATTCTAGAGGAGATTCATCCTGATGTCACATTCTAGAGCAGACTGGTCCTGGTGTCACATTCTAGAGCAGACTGGTCCTGGTGTCACATTCTAGAGGAGACTCGTCCTGACGTCCCATTCTAAAGGAGACTGGTCCTGACGTCCCATTCTAGAGGAGACTGGTCCTGACTTCACATTCTAGAGCAGACTGGTCCTGGTGTCACATTCTAGAGCAGACTGGTCCTGGTGTCACATTCTACAGGAGACTGGTCCTGACGTCCCATTCTAGAGGAGACTGGTCCTGATGTCCCATTCTAGAGGAGACTGGTCCTGATGTCACATTCTAGAAGAGACTGGTCCTGATGTCACATTCTAGAGGAGACTGGTCCTGATGTCACATTCTAGAGGAGACTGATCCTGATGTCACATTCTAGAGGAGACTGGTCCTGATGTCACATTCTAGAGGAGACTCGTCCTGATGTCACATTCTAGAGCAGACTCGTCCTGATGTCACATTCTAGAGGAGACTGGTCCTGATGTCACATTCTAGAGGAGACTCGTCCTGATGGTACATTCTAGAGCAGACTGGTCCTGGTGTCACATTCTAGAAGAGACTGGTCCTGATGTCACATTCTAGAAGAGACTGGTCCTGATGTCACATTCTAGAGGAGACTGGTCCTGGTGTCACATTCTAGAGGAGACTGGTCCTGATGTCACATTCTAGAGGAGACTCATCCTGATGTCACATTCTAGAGCAGACTGGTCCTGGTGTCACATTCTAGAGGAGACTCGTCCTGACGTCCCATTCTAAAGGAGACTGGTCCTGACGTCCCATTCTAGAGGAGACTGGTCCTGTTGTCACATTCTAGAGCAGACTGGTCCTGATGTCACATTCTAGAGGAGACTGGTCCTGACGTCCCATTCTAAAGGAGACTGGTCCTGATGTCACATTCTATGGGAGACTGGTCCTTGTGTCACATTCTAGAGGAGACTGGTCCTGATGTCACATTCTAGAGGAGACTGGTCCTGATGTCACATTCTAGAGGAGACTGGTCCTGGTGTCACATTCTAGAGGAGACTGGTCCTGATGTCACATTCTAGAGGAGACTGGTCCTGTTGTCACATTCTAGAGCAGACTGGTCCTTATGTCCCATTCTAGAGGAGACTGGTCCTGTTGTCACATTCTAGAGGAGTCTGGTCCTGGTGTCACATTCTAGAGGAGACTGGTCCTGGTGTCACATTCTAGAGCAGGCTGGTCCTGGTGTCACATTCTACAGAAGACTGGTCCTGATGTCACATTCTAGAGGAGACTGGTCCTGGTGTCACATTCTACAGGAGACTGGTCCTGACGTCCCATTCTAGAGGAGACTGGTCCTGATGTCCCATTCTAGAGGAGACTGGTCCTGATGTCACATTCTAGAGGAGACTGGTCCTGATGTCACATTCTAGAGGAGACTGGTCCTTATGTCACATTCTAGAGCAGACTGGTCCTTATGTCCCATTCTAGAGCAGACTGGTCCTGTTGTCACATTCTAGAGGAGACTGGTCCTTATGTCCCATTCTAGAGCAGACTGGTCCTGTTGTCACATTCTAGAGGAGACTGGTCCTGGTGTCACATTCTAGAGGAGACTGGTCCTGGTGTCACATTCCAGAGCAGACTGGTCCTGGTGTCACATTCTACAGAAGACTGGTCCTGATGTCACATTCTAGAGGAGACTGGTCCTGATGTCCCATTCTAGAGGAGACTGGTCCTGTTGTCACATTCTAGAGGAGACTGGTCCTGACGTCACATTCTAGAGCAGACTGGTCTTGGTGTCACATTCTAGAGCAGACTGGTCCTGGTGTCACATTCTACAGGAGACTGGTCCTGACGTCCCATTCTAGAGGAGACTGGTCCTGATGTCCCATTCTAGAGGAGATTGGTCCTGATGTCACATTCTAGAAGAGACTGGTCCTGATGTCACATTCTAGAGGAGACTGGTCCTGATGTCACATTCTAGAGGAGACTGATCCTGATGTCACATTCTAGAGGAGACTGGTCCTGATGTCACATTCTAGAGGAGACTCGTCCTGATGTCACATTCTAGAGCAGACTCGTCCTGATGTCACATTCTAGAGGAGACTGGTCCTGATGTCACATTCTAGAGGAGACTCATCCTGATGGTACATTCTAGAGCAGACTGGTCCTGGTGTCACATTCTAGAAGAGACTGGTCCTGATGTCACATTCTAGAAGAGACTGGTCCTGATGTCACATTCTAGAGGAGACTGGTCCTGGTGTCACATTCTAGAGGAGACTGGTCCTGATGTCACATTCTAGAGGAGACTCATCCTGATGTCACATTCTAGAGCAGACTGGTCCTGGTGTCACATTCTAGAGCAGACTGGTCCTGGTGTCACATTCTAGAGGAGACTCGTCCTGACGTCCCATTCTAAAGGAGACTGGTCCTGACGTCCCATTCTAGAGGAGACTGGTCCTGTTGTCACATTCTAGAGCAGACTGGTCCTGATGTCACATTCTAGAGGAGACTGGTCCTGACGTCCCATTCTAAAGGAGACTGGTCCTGATGTCACATTCTATGGGAGACTGGTCCTTGTGTCACATTCTAGAGGAGACTGGTCCTGATGTCACATTCTAGAGGAGACTGGTCCTGATGTCACATTCTAGAGGAGACTGGTCCTGGTGTCACATTCTAGAGGAGACTGGTCCTGATGTCACATTCTAGAGGAGACTGGTCCTGTTGTCACATTCTAGAGCAAACTGGTCCTGACGTCACATTCTACAGGAGACTGGTCCTGATGTCACATTCTATAGGAGACTGGTCCTTGTGTCACATTCTATAGGAGACTGGTCCTGATGTCACATTCTAGAGCAGACTGGTCCTGATGTCACATTCTAGAGGAGACTGGTCCTGATGTCACATTCTAGAGGAGACTGGTCCTGGTGTCACATTCTACAGGAGACTGGTCCTGATGTCACATTCTATAGGAGACTAGTCCTGATGTCACATTCTACGAGACTCGTCCTGATGTCACATTCTATAGGAGACTCATTACTTAGCGCTGACAACTAATGTAATGTGAATAGACCCTTAGTATTAGAGGGATTACAGGTTCAGTGGGATATTCAGATTTGGGGGGATCCCTTTAAATAGGAGCTTTCTTTTATTTTGCTCCGGACAGGAAGCAGGTAAGAACATTCAGCTCTGTCGTGCTTTTGGCGATACATTGTTTCTCACACAATAATTGGACCCTGATGAAATCCTTTGGCCGGACTCCCTTGGCCGTAAAATCGGTATGGAAGGCGAGTAATGAGGAGCAGGTCCCCCATCACAATAGCTGAGAACATGTGATACCAGAATGTGATACAAGCTGCGTCCTCTGTCCCGTATCTGTCCGCACTCCTCTGTGCTGGCACACGGGAACGCTATTGCAGTCACATGTTTTTCTTATTTAGGGGACGCCCTGTCTTTTCTAACCCAAAACATCTCCCGACTCCACAGGAACACGACCGCATTGTGTTCTGCTAATCGCTGATTGATTTGAGGAAGGAAAAGGAGGAGCGCCGCATCAGCTGGGCCCGATGTTTACAAGTAGCGCGGCTCCTGGCAGCGCCCCGGCTATTGTCAGAGACACCGCCACATCTGGACATCATTTGAGCCACTGTCAGGAGTCGGAGAAGAGAATGTGATTTTATGCATTATATGGATGTATAGAGGTCTGTTCACTTTATGTCACCACACAATATTATAAGGTGGTATTTCCCAAACAGGGCACCCACAGCTGTTGCCTTTGGTTGTCCAGGCATGCTGGAAGTTGTAGTTTTGTGATAGCTGGGGGCATAATAGTTGGGAAACATTGATTTAATGGCAAGCTCAGAAAATTCTGCTCCCGAAAAACTCTGTGCTGCTGTAGACCAGTCCCATCCATTATCGGCATAACCTCTATAATCTTTCCCACTATGGAGCTCAGCTCTGCTTCACCCACAACAGTGTTACCCAACCTGGTGCAAAACTACAACTCCCATCATAGGTTATCAGGGCATATAGGTATATGTAGTGCACCAGCTACAGAGCAACAGGTTGAGGAACACTGGTTGCATGATGAGGTTTTAGTTTTGCAGGTTGGGGCACACTGGTGAACACAATACTCTATACACAATGAAATCTATACTGTTCACATAGTTTGTTACAATGAATTAGTGCAGGAAAAATGTCCAATCTGGAACCTCCTCAAATAAGTAGATAGATCATTGCCACCAACAAGATCAGAACTTGTGTTTCCTTAAAGATTCTGTGCCGCTGTGACTAGAGATGAGAACATTTTAATAAAATCCGATTTGCAGAATTTTCCCCCAAAAACTTGTTTTGGTCCGAATTTATTTGTGGCAAATCGCTATTAAAATGGCTATTTCTGGCCTACAGAGAGCCTCAATAGGGGACACGCATAGGGTGTGTGCTGTGTTAGTGAAATAATACTGTTATTCAGCATGACATGCAGATTACAGGCATCGCTATTAAAATCACTGTCGCAGAGCATCCCAGTGACAAAGCCTGGAGGTGGCATCAGTATGAGGAGACCATATAGTGGCTGAATGACACAGCCTGGAGGTGGCATCAGTATGAGGAGACCATATAGTGGCTGAATGGCACAGCCTCGAGGTGGCAGTAGCATGAGGAGACCATATAGTGGCTGAATGACTCAGCGTGGAGGTGGCGGCAGCTTGAGGAGACCATATAGTGGCTGAATGACTCAGCGTGGAGGTGTTGGCAGCATGAGGAGACCATATAGTGGCTGAATGACACAGTGTGGAGGTGGCGGCAGCATGAGGAGACCATATAGTGGCTGAATGTCACAGCCTGGAGTTGGCAGTAGCATGAGGAGAACATATAATGGCTGAATGACACAGCCTGGAGTTGGCGGCAGAATGAGGAGACCATATAGTGGCTGAATGACAAAGCCTGGAGGTGGCAGAAGCATGAGCAGACCATATAGTGGCTGAATGACAAAGCCTGGAGTTGGCGGCAGCATGAGGAGACCATATAGTGGCTGAATGACACAGTCTGGAGGTGGCAGCAGCATAAGGAGAACATATGGTGGCAGAATGAGACAGCCTGGAGATGCAGCAGCAGCATCAGGAGTCCTGAAAGTGACCCAGTGAAAAAGTGGTGTGGTGGGTGGCAATACCAGTACCCGGTGATGAAGGTGGCTGAAAAAAGGAGAACTTGGCATCAGCTGTGTGGCAGGATCAGAATAGTAGCTGAGGCAGGTAGGCAGAAGAAAACGGTCTCTTTTGTAAAAGTGTTAGTGTGCACATGTAAGTATTGAGGATATGCATTACATAAAACTTAACTTTTCTTGGGATAAAATATATGGACCAAAATTTTTTTTTTTTTTAATAAAACACAAGGAAAGGTGTGCAAAAAACACCATGTGCAACCTACACCACCAAATATTGATGTGATGCAAAGACCTCTAAAAGGTGGAAGGGAACACCGTATGGTCCATTGTAACTGGAGGGGGTAAAAACTTCCCCTGAAAGGCCCAACTCTCGCATTATTAATTCCCTTCTTGGCAAGTGTTACGAGACCAAAAAAGGGCGGCCCCACACAGGAACCTCTCCCTATTTCCACGTACAAACACTGCCACTTCCCAGGGTTTTTAGGTGGAAATAGGGATTGGCTCCTGTGTGGGGCCGCACTTTTTAAGACGTGTAACACTTTCCTTGAAAAGGTGGAAGGGAATAATGTATTGTCCATTGTAGCAGGTGGGGGTAAAAACTTCCCCTGTAATGCCCTACTCTCGCCCTATTAATTCCCTTCTTGGTAAGTGTTACTCACCCTTAAAAGGGTGGCCCCACACAGGAAACTCTCTCTATTTCCACCTAAAAACCCTGGGAAATGGAATTGTTTGTAGGGGGAAATAGGGATTGGTTCCTGTGTGGGGTTACCCATTTTAGGGCGAGTAACACTTGCCAAGAAGGGAATTAATAATAATATGAAAGTGGCGCATTACAGGGGAATATTTTACCCTCACCGGTTACAGTGGACCACACGTTGTTCCCTTCCACCTTTTAGAAGACTTTGCATCACATCAATACATAAATTGGGGGTCCATATATTTTATTTTTATCCTAAAAACATTATTAAAAGTTATGTTTTACGTAATGCATATTCTCAATACTTACTTGTGGTCTGATGCGGAGGAATGTCTGTAAATGGGGAGCAGATCCTTAAATCTGTTTAACACTATCCATATTTGTGAAGTGTTGGTGTGGCACCATGGTCAATCTACTCTGAGGCATCTGGCATTGGTGGCTGGAAATCCTGGCTGATCCATGCCTGATTCATCTTCACAAACGTCAGTCTCTCCACATTTTTCATGGACAGACCAGTTCTCCTTGGGGTGACTATGGACCCTGTCGCACTAAACACCCGCTCTGATGGCACATTACTGGCCGGGCAGGAAAGCTTTTCCAGGGCAAACTCTGCTAGTTGTGGCCACAAATCAAGTTTGGCTGCCAAGTAGTCCAGCAGATCTTCAAAATGTGCTGGCATGGGCATGTCAAGGTATGCCACCACCTGCTGGTTCAGGTCCTGATCCAGGTCTACCTGCTGCTGATGAGTTGCTTCACTATGCGGGTGAAGAAAGGTGCTCATCAGCAACTGTAGACTCAGGCTGCTGTCGATGGAGCTGGTACTGCTCCTGCCACCCCACCCCTTTCCAGCAGCCATGGCAGTGTAAGGTGAGCGCAGATGCCCCCCCCCCCGAGTCAGACCAGCGAGAGGATGGAAGATGGCGCTGATAGGCATCAGCCACCTGACTACATAGGATGCCTGTGTAGTAGGTTAGTTTGTCCTCCCTCTCAGTGGGTGTAAAAAAGGCCCCCATTTTGTGCCGGTAGCGAGGGTCCAATAAGGTGGAGAGCTAGAAGTCATCACGCTACTGAATGGTGATAATTTGGCGGTCACTACCCAAGCAATTGAGCATGTATCGTGCCATTTGTGCAAGTGACTCGGAGGGACTCCTGCCTCCATCTCCACTGCATACTGCCACGGTGTCTGGGTCCTCTGTCTCGCCTTCCTCATTACCCTCTGGTTGCTCCTGCTCCTCCTCTCCTGTCAGATTACTAGAAAAACCACCCATCTCACAAAACCTAAATTGTACTAAACTGTGCCCCTCTCCCTCCTCCTCCAGTTCAGCCCTCACAGGGCTCATGTGGCCGTGAGATGTGGGCGCCACTTCTCCAGTGCCCTGACCAGCCATTGTTTCCTACATGTGTTGTAGTAGATGTATCAGTGGAATGATGTCGTTCATGCCGTAATCCTGGCTGCTGACTAATAATGTGGCTTCCTCAAAGAGCCTGAGCAAACGGCAGGTGTCACATATGAGCTGCCACTGGTTCACATTGAAGTTACACAGGGGAGTCCCCCTATCCGCTTGGATCATCAAGAAATCGGTGATGGCTTTTCTCTGTTCATACAGTCAGTCCAACATATGGAGGGTGGAATTCCAACGTGTAGCAATGTCACAAATAAGACTATGTTGTGGGATACCGTTCGGACGCTGCAGCTCAAGGAGGGTGTGCTTGGCGGTGTACGAGTGGCTGAAGAGCATGAAAAGTTTCCTTCCCTGTTGTCTTGCTGATGGGGGGAACACTTCAGGAACTGCTTCACAACCAGATTTAACACGTGTGCCATGCAGGGCGCATGGCTCAGCCTTTATTGTTGCAGCACAGAAAAAATGTTCTCCCCGTTGTCATTCACCCTTGGTTCCCATTTCCAGTTTTCGTGGAGTAAGCCATGCTCCAATTTCTTGATGAATGACTTTTAGCAGTTCCTCCCCTGCGTGACTCCTTTCGCCAAGGCAAACATGTGAAGAACAGCGTGACACCGCCGTGCCCTGCACCAGGGTATGCTGAAGGGCCACTGAGACTTGTCCGGGCAGTGGAGGCTGAGTATACGGTGGAGGATGAGGAGGCGGAGTCGCACACTGTCACAGGACCAACGGCCTGAGAGCGTGGAGGCGGAAGCGGCGTGACGGGTCCAAGTTGCTGTTGTGGCTGTGCAGGAACCACATTCACCCAGTGAGCCATAAAGGACATGTATTGTCCCTGACAGCAGTTACAGCTCCACACGTTGGCGCTGCTGTGCACTTTTGCACACACCGATAAGCTCAAGGACTGGCCCACCTTCTGTTCCACAAAATTGTGCAGGGCTGGTACTGCCTTCTTTGCAAAGAAATGACAGCTTAGGACTCTCCACCTCGGCTCGGCACAAGCCATCAATTCTCTCAAAGGTGCAGAGTCCACCACATGAAATGGGAGGGACTGCAGCACCAGCAACTTGGACAGGAGTACATTCAACTTCTGCGCTGTTGGATGAGTGGGCGCATACTGTTGTCTCTTGGACATGGCTTCGCTGATGGATTGCTGGTGGAATGACTGACTAAAAGTAGGTGGAACAGAAGCATCTGGAGTGAAAGAAGGAGGGTTTGACACACAGTTCCCTTCGGCTGAGGTGGTGGAGCCTTGGCTGGCTGAAAGAGGGAGCGGCGTGCCCCTGGGTGATGCAGCAGGCTGGACCACTACATCGGAGCCACAGTTCTTCCAGGCCACTTTATGTTGATGCTGCATATGTTGACGCAGGGCCGTGGTGCCAACAATGGAACCCTGGCCGCGCTTCACCTTCTGCCGACATATCTTGCATGTGGCCAGGCTAATATCCTCCGAATGCTTGATGAAAAACTGCCACACCGCCGAGTAGCTGATTTTCCCACCAACAGTCCGCACTGATTGACTGCTACTGCAGCAGACTCCAGGAACCCCTATTCCACTACCTCCCGGGAAGGTAGGCTGCCGTGAAGCAGGTGGTCTCCCCCGGGCACGTTTGGCTCTAGAATTTCCACTTCTGCCACCATGCTGACTGCCAACCATGCTACCACCTTGCTGGCTCAACTGCTGCCTCACGGGCAACCTGCAACTCTCTTCTCCTGATGATGATAAAGCCCCTTCTGCACCCGGCTCCCAATTGCTATCAGCTTCATCATCGAGTTGTGTCTGAACGTCACTGATGACCTCCTCAGGTTCCTCAACAGTGTCTGCTTTAGGACCATGAACCCTGGCAACACTGCCTCCCACGTCACTCTCCGCATCACTACTTGCCTGCCAAGCGGAGGAAGCGACAGATGTCTCCTCCCCTTCTTGGCTGTCCAGTAGCTGCTGACTGTCCTCTATTAGATCGCCCTCACTAAATAGTGGAGCTGAACCCACAGCATAAGATACTTCTGTAGGGGAGGAAACAGCATAGGACAGAGGCAATGGGAGGACAGGGACTGCTCCCGGGCCATGCCAACTGACTGGGGGTGTCAGAAGTTACTTGTGATGAAGTGGATGACCATGTAAACCAATAGATGACGGCAGATGGGTTGCTGGTCGAGACACGACCGCTAACTTCTTCTGCCACCCGCCCTTAGTCTGCTGCGACCTCTGCCTGATGAATTTAGGCCTCTGACACTTCTCTGCACATCTAGGCACTTCTCTGCCTGACATACTTAGTGTGTATATGAAGGGAGTACAATACGCTCCACTACGCTTAAAACATTATTTGACTACAACACCAGCAGGTGTATACTTTTGGCTGGCCTTTCACAGTATCTGGGCCCTTAAGACTTTAACGGGAACAAAATGGTATATCACTTAGATGTAGGTATGTGGTATGCACTTATGAGGGGAGGAAAATGGGCTTGACTACGCATAAAACAGTATTTGTCTATAATACTAGCAGGTATGTACCTTTGGCTGGCATTTCACAGTATCTATGCCAATAAGACTTTAACATAAACAAAATGGTACACCACTTAGACGTACACACAGGTTACACTTAAAAATACGCTTTTAGTACTTTGCTCACCATAACTGGCTGGCTACTATTAGCTTTTCAGTTGTTGTACACACCAGTGCTGCAGCATACAGTCGCTGTGTACTACACCCAAAATTGCAATCTCTCTCAATCTCACTCCCTTCCCTATCAGATCTTCCAGGATTGATTTAGGCTTGAGGTGAATCGCTGCTGTAAAAAAGCTTTTCTATGCAACACACTGCTCTCTGTCCCTCTCTGCAATGGAACGCTGATGTGACTGGGAGGTGAAACGTTGCTGTAGAAATGCTTTTCTGTGCAACACACAGCGCTGTCTGTCCCTCTCTCTCTCTCTGCAATAATAGACTGAAGTGACTGGCCACAAGATGGCTGTCGATTATATAGGGCTGTGACATCACAGGGGTAGCTGGCTGCTGATAGGCTGCAACCTGCATGTGATTAAGGCTCATCCCACAGACCCTTGTTCCCGCCTTCCCAGGATTCCTTGCCCCATGTCCCCACATGTGGATCTGCCATTCTAGATGCCCTGGAGCCTGGACCGCACTAAATGGAGTTTAATTAAGTGATTTTAGCAATCGAATCGCGCCAATATTCACATTTAATGCAAATGAAATTTTTCCTGAAATTCATAACGAATTTGGATTCGTCAGATTCAATTCGCTCATCCCTAGCTGTCACCATTCCCATGGTACAAACAGGTAACATTGAGATAAACAAAAACACCACAAAAATCATGCTTTAAGGAACGTTCACACGTACAGGATCCTGTGCAGATTTGATGCACAGGATTTATAGCTGCCGATTAGAAGCGGTGCTCAGTCATTTAGTTTACATTGAAATCTGCAGCAGAAAATCTTGCGCATTAAATCTGCATACGTGTGAACATACCATTATTATAGACAAAAAAGCCAACGAGCTTCAGACTCACAAATCTACAGCAGCTTACAAAGCCTGACCATATAAACTATCTGCAGATCATCGCGGCCACTTCCCTGTTTCTTAAGTTCTGTTTTGTAGGAAGGAAGGATCTGAATTATAAATAGTCTTAAAGATTCATTGACGCTGAATCTGCAGACAAACAATCTCAACAAAACCACCGAGTGCATCCAGGGGCTAGAATATAAACCTAATGGAGTCACCTGGAAAAATGACAGAAACCACAAGATCCAGAAGACCAAAAACTGTACGAGCGAAAAAAGACAACGTCTACCGCTCTATATGTCACAGGAAATTTACAGTTATATGGAGGAAGAAAAAGAGACCAGACAACTACTATGATACTGCTCCTATATAAAAGAATATAACTACTATAATACTGCTCCTATATAAAAGAATATAACTACTATAATACTGCTCCTATATACAAGAATATAACTACTATGATACTGCTCCTATATAAAAGAATATAACTACTATGATACTGCTCCTATATACAGGAATATAACTACTATAATACTGCCTCCTATATACAAGAATATAACTACTATAATACTGCTCCTATATACATGAATATAACTACTATAATACTGCTTCTATATACAAGAATATAACTACTATAATACTTCCCCTATATACAAGAATATAACTACTATAATACTGCTCCTATATAAAAGAATATAACTACTATAATACTGCCCCTATATACAAGAATATAACTACTATAATACTGCTCCTATATACAGGAATATAATTACTATAATACTGCCTCCTATATACAAGAATATAACTACTATAATACTGCTCCTATATACATGAATATAACTACTATAATACTGCTTCTTTATACAAGAATATAACTACTATAATACTTCCCCTATATACAAGAATATAACTACTATAATACTGCTCCTATATAAAAGAATATAACTACTATAATACTGCTCCTATATACAAGAATATAACTACTATAATACTGCTCCTATATACAAGAATATAACTACTATAATACTGCTCCTATATACAAGAATATAACTACTATAATACTGCCTCCTATATACAAGAATATAACTGCTATAATAATGCTCCTATATACAAGAATATACCTACTATAATACTGCCCCTATATACAAGAATATAACTACTATAATATTGCTCCTATATACATGAATATAACTACTATAATACTGCTCCTATTTACAAGAATATAACCACTATAATACTGCTCCTATATACAAAAATATAGCTACTATAATACTACTCCTATATACAAGAATATAACTACTATAATACTGCTCCTATATACAAGAATATAACTACTATAATACTGCCTCCTATATACAAGAATATAACTACTATAATACTGCTCCTATATACAAGAATATAACTACTATAATAATGCTCCTATATACAAGAATATATCTACTATAATACTGCTCCTATATACAAGAATATAACTACTATAATACTGCTCCTATATACAAGAATATAACTACTATAATACTGCCTCCTATATACAATAATATAACTACTATAATACTACTCCTATATACAAGAATATAACCACTATAATACTGCTCCTATATACAAGAATATAACTACTATAATACTGCTCCTATATACAAGAATATAACTACTATATTACTGCCTCCTATATACAAGAATATAACTACTATAATACTGCTCCTATATACAAGAATATAACTACTATAATACTGCTCCTATATACAAGAATATATCTACTATAATACTGCTCCTATATACAAGAATATAACTACTATAAAAATGTTCCTATATACAAGAATATAACTACTATAATACTGCTCCTATATACAAGAATATAACTACTATAATACTGCTCCTATATACAAGAATATAACTACTATAATACTGCTCCTATATACAAGAATATATCTACTATAATACTGCTCCTATATACAAGAATATAACTACTATAATACTGCTCCTATATACAAGAATATAACTACTATAATACTGCTCCTATATACAAGAATATAACTACTATAATACTCCTCCTATATACAAGAATATAACTACTATAATACTGCTCCTATATACAAGAATATAACTACTATAATACTGCTCCTATATACAAGAATATAACTACTATAATACTGCTCCTATATACAAGAATATAACTACTATAATACTGCCACCTATATACAAGAATATAACTACTATAATACTGCTCCTATATACAAGAATATAACTACTATAATACTGCTCCTATATACAAGAATATAGCTACTAATATTCTTGTATATAGGAGCAGTATTATAGTAGCTATATTCTTGTATATAGAGGGCAGTATTATAGTAGTTTTATTCTTGTATATAGGAGCAGTATTATAGTAGTAATATTCTTGTATATAGGAGCAGTATTATAGTAGTTATATTCTTGTATATGGTAGCAGTATTATAGTAGTTATATTCTTGTATATTAGAGCAGTATTATAGTAGTTACATTCTTGTATATAGGAGCAGTATTAAACTACTATAATACTGCTCCTATATAAAATAATATAACTACTATAATACTGCTCCTATATAAAAGAATATAACTACTATAATACTGCTCTAATATACAAGAATATAACTACTATAATACTGCTCCTATATACAAGAATATAACTACTATAATACTGCTCCTATATACAAGAATATAATTACTATAATACTGCTCCTATATACAAGAATAAAACTACTATAATACTGCCCTCTATATACAAGAATATAACTACTATAATACTGCCCTCTATATACAAGAATATATCTACTATAATACTGCTCCTATATACAAGAATATAACTACTATAATACTGCCTCCTATATACAAGAATACCACTACTATAATACTGCCTCCTATATACAAGAATATAACTACTATAATACTGCTTCCTATATACAAGAATATAACTACTATAATACTGCCCCCTATATACAAGAATATAACTACTATAATACTACTCCTATATACAAGAATATAACTACTATAATACTGCCCCTATATACAAGAATATAACTACTATAATACTGCTCCTATATACAAGAATATAACTACTATAATACTGCCCCTATATACAAGAATAAAACTACTATAATACTGCTCCTATATACAAGAATATAACTACTATAATACTGCTCCTATATACAAGAATATATCTACTATAATACTGCCCCTATATACAAGAATATAACTACTATAATACTGCCCCTATATACAAGAATATAACTACTATAATACTGCTCCTATATACAAGAATATAACTACTATAATACTGCTCCTATATACACGAATATAACTACTATAATACTGCTCCTATATACAAGAATATAACTACTATAATACTGCTCCTATATATAAGAATATAACTACTATAATACTGCTCCTATATACAAGAATATAACTACTATAATACTGCCCCTATATACAAGAATATAACTACTATAATACTCCTCCTATATACAAGAATATATCTACTATAATACTGCTCCTATATACAAGAATATAACTACTATAATACTGCTCCTATATACAAGAATATACCTACTATAATACTGCCCCCTATATACAAGAATATAACTACTATAATACTGCTCCTATATACAAGAATATAACTACTATAATACTGCTCCTATATACAAGAATATAACTACTATAATACTGCTCCTATATACAAGAATATAACTACTATAATACTGCTCCCTATATACAAGAATATAACTACTATAATACTGCTCCTATATACAAGAATATAACTACTATAATACTGCTCCTATATACAAGAATATAACTACTATAATACTGCTCCTATATACAAGAATATAACTACTATAATACTGCTCCTATATACAAGAATATAACTACTATAATACTGCTCCTATATACAAGAATATAACTACTATAATACTGCTCCTATATACAAGAATATAACTACTATAATACTGCTCCTATATACAAGAATATAACTACTATAATAAAAAATAAAAAAACATATATAAAAAATGGTATTTAATGAAGAAGGATCCCGTTTTAACTAAAATTAGTAAACAAAAACCCTTAATAACATTTAAATTAAACGCACCCCCTAATATCAATGATAGTGTCGTAATAGGTTTTCATCTACAAAGAAAAAAGATTGGTTATCCAATGCTTCCCCAAAAAGAAATTATCAGTGCGGGAGTGGTTAGTGCCCACAATTGTTCCCCGGAAAAAAATATTAGCATAAGCAGCATTCATTTGAATACAATGCTGCTGTACTAGTTTTGGGGTTTATGGGTTAATATGTGAATGTGGGCGTTTTTATATAGGGATAGTAGGACATGTATACCATTTTTATATAGGGAGCACTACACGCCCCTCCATACCCGCTTCCGAGAGCATATATAGTCTCCTAAATCGGGTAAAGGATGCCCAAGAGTTATCCAACATGTTAGAGAACGCCATGAGAATAATTCTAAATCATTATCGTTTTTCGGAATTGAAAGGATCCCACAGATTGAAGGTACCGAAAAATACTTCTACGAACTGAAGCCAAATGGCTCCTACATACGGATGCACAGTACTCAGGACTCACACAGCATTAGGACTCAATGATAAGGTAGACCAAGGTGTCTTTTTAGAAGTACTAGTGTCATTTTGAATAGTTTATAATCAAAGTAACTTGAGTATTGATGTTGTTTTAACTGTTTTTAACCACATGTCATTCTGTATATGCCTTTCTGATTACGTCAGGTCCGGCAGGTATAATACCTGCACTGACGCCCTCGGAGGGCGTGGTCTGATGAAGTAGGTACGCCCTATCAAACAGCTGTCACACCCATTGATTTTTGTTCCGGCGTCCGCGCCGTTGCTTATTGTCTACTGTTTTATGAAGACTGCACAATAAAGAGGAATTTCATGCACAGTCAGACCGGTGAGTGCCGTCCATATTTCTTCCTTGCACTATAACTACTATAATACTGCTGCTATGTAGAACAGGATAAGATACCATTTTAGGATTCGCCTCCTCATGTGATTGGTCGCCATCTTGTCGGTTGTTTGCATTATTCCCGCAGCCTTTTTCTCGGTTCTTTGCTGTAGACTTTATTCTAGGTGTTAATTCAGTAAACATTGGCGCTCCTGGCGCTATATATAGAGCTTCGTGGATTCTGCCAGTTGTTACATTCACAGCACATTACATAACGCCAAACATGATAAATCTGGCGGTCCCTCCGGTCAGGGTCCAGGCCTCATTCTTATCCTGCCAGGATCTTGTCTGGGGTCTGGAATGTGAAGTTTATGCTCCAGACTTGGCCTGCTTCATTAACCCCTTTATTGCCAGAGAGGATTTGGCCTGTACACAGTTAAGGAGAAGTGACAGATGACATACTCAGCTCTGCAGTACTGCACGTCTCTTTCTATCTTGTTGCATGCAGATGCAGAAAACATAGCTCAATCTTTAAAAACATGGCGGAATATGGCATTTATTTATAAGGGATAATCTGTACAGATGGTATCCTGTTTTGCCACTTTCTAACTTGTTTCACCTCCTCTGCACTTATTTGTGCTGCTGAGGTATTTAACCCATAGACTGTTCTTGCCTGGGGCCCATAGGCTGTTCTTGCCTGGGGCCCATAGGCTGTTCTTGCCTGGGGCCTATAGGCTGTTCTTGCCCGGGGCCCATAGACTGTTCTTGCCTGGGGCCCATAGACTGTTCTTGCCCGGGGCCCATAGACTGTTCTTGCCTGGGGCCCATAGACTGTTCTTGCCCGGGGCCAGCAGACTGTTCTTGCCCGGGGCCAACAGACTGTTCTTGCCTGGGGCCCATAGACTGTTCTTGCCCGGGGCCCATAGACTGTTCTTGCCCGGGGCCCATAGACTGTTCTTGCCCAGGGCCCATAGACTGTTCTTGCCCGGGGCCCATAGACTGTTCTTGCCTGGAGCCCATAGACTGTTCTTGCCCGGGGCCCATAGACTGTTCTTGCCCGGGGCCAACAGACTGTTCTTGCCCGGGGCCCATTGACTGTTCTTGCCCGGGGCCCATTGACTGTTCTTGCCCGGGGCCCATTGACTGTTCTTGCCTGGGGCCGACAGACTGTTCTTGCCTGGGGCCCATTGACTGTTCTTGCCTGGGGCCCATACACTGTTCTTGCCTGGGGCCCATACACTGTTCTTGCCTGGGGCCCATACACTGTTCTTGCCTGGGGCCCATACACTGTTCTTGCCTGGGGCCCATACACTGTTCTTGCCTGGGGCCCATACACTGTTCTTGCTTGGGGCCCATACACTGTTCTTGCCTGGAGCCCATAGACTGTTCTTGCCTGGAGCCCATAGACTGTTCTTGCCTGGGGCCCATAGACTGTTCTTGCCTGGGGCCCATAGACTGTTCTTGCCTGGGGCCCATAGACTGTTCTTGCCCGGGGCCCATAGACTGTTCTTGCCCGGGGCCCATAGACTGTTCTTTCCCGGGGCCAACAGACTGTTCTTGCCTGGGGCCCACTGACTGTTCTTGCCTGGGGCCCACTGACTGTTCTTGCCTGGGGCCCATAGACTGTTCTTGCCTGGGGCACATAGTCTGTTCTTGCCTGGGGCCCATAGATTGTTCTTGCTTGGGCCCCTGCTGTGTCTTCTGTCCCAATAATTTCTTAATTCGCCTGTGAGCTGTGATTTACGGTCTATTAACATGTACAGTATTCTGCACAGATTTGATGCGTAGGATTTTCTGCTGCAGATTTCAAACTAAACTGAATGACTGAACACAGGATCAAATCTGCGCAGAATACTGTACATGCGAATAGACCCTTCATATTATACGTGTGAACAGATTCCTAATACTTTACATGCGAATAGACCCTTCATACTATACGTGTGAACAGATTCCTAATACTTTACATGCGAATAGACCCTTCATACAGTACTTGTGAACAGATTCCTAATACTTTACATGCAAATAGACCCTTCATACTGTACTTGTGAACAGATTCCTAATATTTTACATGTGAATAGAATATTGTACGTGCGAAGAGACCCTTAATACTGTACGTGCGAATAGACCCTTCATACTGTACTTGTGAACAGATTCCTAATACTTTACATGCGAATAGACCCTTAACATTGTACGTGCGAATAGACCCTTAATACTGTACGTGTGAACAGACCCTTCATACTGTACGTGTGAACAGACCCTTCATACTGTACGTGCGAATAGACCCTTCATACTGTACATGCGAACAGACCCTTCATACTGTACGTGTGAACAGACCCTTCATACTGTACATGCAAACAGACCCTTCATACTGTACATGCAAATAGACCCTTCATACTGTACGTGCGAACAGACCCTTCATACTGTACGTGCGTATAGATCCTTCATACTGTACATGCAAATAGACCCTTCATACTGTACGTGCAAATAGACCCTTCATACTGTACATGCAAATAGACCCTTCATACTGTACATGCAAATAGACCCTTCATACTGTACATGCGAACAGACCCTTCATACTGTACATGCGAACAGACCCTTCATACTGTACATGCGAACAGACCCTTCATACTGTACGTGCAAACAGACCCTTCATACTGTACGTTCGTATAGACCCTTCATACTGTACGTGCGAACGGACCCTTCATACTGTATGTGCGAACAGACCCTTCATACTGTACGTGCGAACGGACCCTTCATACTGTACGTGCGAACGGACCCTTCATACTGTACGTGCGAATGGACCCTTCATACTGTACGTGCGAACGGACCCTTCATACTGTACGTGCGAATGGACCCTTCATACTGTACGTGCGAACGGACCCTTCATACTGTACGTGCGAACGGACCCTTCATACTGTACGTGCGAACAGACCCTTCATACTGTACGTGCGAACAGACCCTTCATACTGTAAGTGCGAACAGACCCTTCATACTGTACGTGCGAACAGACCTTTCATACTGTACGTACGAATAGACCCTTCATACTGTATGTGCGAATAGACCCTTCATATTGTACGTGCGAACAGACCCTTCATACTGTACGTGCGAACAGACCCTTCATATTGTACGTGCGTATAGACCCTTCATACTGTGCGTGCAAATAGACCCTTCATACTTTACATGCAAACAGACCCTTCATACTGTACGTGCGAATAGACCCTTCATACTGTACATGCGAACAGACCCTTCATACTGTACGTGTGAACAGACCCTTCATACTGTACTTGTGAACAGACCCTTCATACTGTACTTGTGAACAGACCCTTCATACTGTAGTTGCGAATAGACCCTTCATACTGTACATGTGAAGAGACCCTTCATACTGTACATGTGAAGAGACCCTTCATACTGTACATGTGAACAGACCCTTCATACTGTAGTTGCGAATAGACCCTTCATACTGTACATGTGAAGAGACCCTTCATACTGTAGTTGCGAATAGACCCTTCATACTGTACATATGAAGAGACCCTTCATACTGTAGTTGCGAATAGACCCTTCATACTGTACATGTGAAGAGACCCTTCATACTGTAGTTGCGAATAGACCCTTCATACTGTAGTTGCGAATAGACCCTTCATACTGTACATGTGAAGAGACCCTTCATACTGTAGTTGCGAATAGACCCTTCATACTGTACATGTGAAGAGACCCTTCATACTGTAGTTGCGAATAGACCCTTCATACTGTACATGTGAAGAGACCCTTCATACTGTAGTTGCGAATAGACCCTTCATACTGTACATATGAACAGACCCTTCATACTGTACATGTGAACAGACCCTTCATACTGTACGTGCGAACGGACCCTTCATACTGTACGTGCGAACAGACCCTTCATACTGTACGTGCGAACAGACCCTTCATACTGTACGTGCGAACAGACCCTTCATACTGTACGTGCAAACAGACCTTTCATACTGTACGTACGAATAGACCCTTCATACTGTATGTGCGAATAGACCCTTCATATTGTACGTGCGAACAGACCCTTCATACTGTACGTGCGAACAGACCCTTCATATTGTACGTGCGAACAGACCCTTCATACTGTACGTGCGAACAGACCCTTCATATTGTATGTGCGAACAGACCCTTCATACTGTGCATGCAAATAGACCCTTCATACTTTACATGCAAACAGACCCTTCATACTGTACATGCGAACAGACCCTTCATACTGTACGTGTGAACAGACCCTTCATACTGTACGTGTGAATAGACCCTTCATACTGTAGTTGCGAATAGACCCTTCATACTGTACATGTGAAGAGACCCTTCATACTGTAGTTGCGAATAGACCCTTCATACTGTACATGTGAACAGACCCTTCATACTGTACATGTGAACAGACCCTTCATACTGTAGTTGCGAATAGACCCTTCATACTGTAGTTGCGAATAGACCCTTCATACTGTAGTTGCGAATAGACCCTTCATACTGTAGTTGCGAATAGACCCTTCATACTGTAAATGTGAACAGACTCTTCATACTGTACATGTGAACAGACCCTTCATACTGTACTTGTGAACAGACCCTTCATACCGTACTTGTGAACAGACCCCTAATACTTTATGTGTGAATACATACTGTACATGTGAATAGACCCATTCCTCCTTAATTTAGACCTTTAACATGTGGGAAAGCAATGTCCCCGGATCATCAAACTGTGTGAGAGAAAAACTGCAAAGATTTCCCCAGCGACCAATCACAGCTCAGATTCCCTATCTAAACGAGCTCTGGTAAAGTGAAAGCTGAGCTTTGATTGGTTGTTATGTGATAGAGGAGCTATGATTGGTTGTTATATAAAGCTGAGCCGTGATTGGTTGTTATATAAAGCTGAGCCGTGATTGGTTGTTAACGGATAGCTGAGCTGTGATTGGTTGTTATGTGATAGATGAGCCATGATTGGTTGTTATATAAAGCTGAGCCGTGACTGGTTGTTATGTAATGCTGAGCCATGATTGGTTGTTATATAAAGCTGAGCCGTGATTGGTTGTTAACGGATAGCTGAGCTGTGATTGGTTGTTATGTGATAGATGAGCCATGATTGGTTGTTATATAAAGCTGAGCCGTGACTGGTTGTTATGTAATGCTGAGCCATGATTGGTTGTTATATAAAGCTGAGCCGTGATTGGTTGTTATATAAAGCTGAGCCGTGATTGGTTGTTATGTAAAGCTGAACCGTGACTGGTTGTTTTATAAAGCTGAACCGTGACTGGTTGTTTTATAAAGCTGAGCCGTGACTGGTTGTTTTATAAAGCTGAGCCGTGACTGGTTGTTATGAAAAGCTGAGCTGTGATTGGTTGTTATGTAAAGCTGAGCCGTGGCTGGTTGTTATGAAAAGCTGAGCTGTGATTGGTTGTTATGTAAAGCTGAGCCGTGGCTGGTTGTTATGAAAAGCTGAGCTGTGATTGGTTGTTATGTAAAGCTGAGCCGTGGCTGGTTGTTATCAAAAGCTGAGCCGTGACTGGTTGTTATGAAATGCTGAGCCGTGATTGGTTGTTATGTAAAGCTAAGCCATGGCTGGTTGTTATCAAAAGCTGAGCCGTGATTGGTTGTTATGTAAAGCTGAGCCGTGATTGGTTGTTATGTAAAGCTAAGCCATGGCTGGTTGTTATCAAAAGCTGAGCCGTGATTGGTTGTTATGTAAAGCTGAACCGTGAATGGTTGTTATGTAAAGCTGAGCCGTGATTGGTTGTTATGTAAAGCTGAGCCGTGAATGGTTGTTATGTAAAGCTGAGCCGTGATTGGTTGTTATGTAAAGCTGAGCCGTGATTGGTTGTTATGTAAAGCTGAGCCGTGAATGGTTGTTATGTAAAGCTGAGCCGTGACTGGTTGTTATGTAAAGCTGAGCCGTGATTGGTTGTTATGTAATGCTGAGCCGTGATTGGTTGTTATGTAAAGCTGAGCCGTGACTGGTTGTTATGTAATGCTGAGCCGTGATTGGTTGTTATGTAAAGCTGAGCCGTGATTGGTTGTTATGTAAAGCTGAGCCGTGATTGGTTGTTATGTAAAGCTAAGCCGTGGCTGGTTGTTATCAAAAGCTGAGCCGTGATTGGTTGTTATGTAAAGCTGAGCCGTGATTGGTTGTTATGTAAAGCTAAGCCGTGGCTGGTTGTTATCAAAAGCTGAGCCGTGATTGGTTGTTATGTAAAGCTGAGCCGTGATTGGTTGTTATGTAAAGCTGAGCCGTGATTGGTTGTTATGTAAAGCTGAGCCGTGATTGGTTGTTATGTAAAGCTGAGCCGTGATTGGTTGTTATGTAAAGCTGAGCCGTGAATGGTTGTTATGTAAAGCTGAGCCGTGAATGGTTGTTATGTAAAGCTGAGCCATGATTGGTTGTTACATAAAGCTGAGCCATGATTGGTTGTTATGTAAAGATGAGCTCTGATTGGTTGTTATATAAAGCTGAGCTGTTATTGGTTGTTATGTAAAGCTGAGCTCTGATTGGTTGTTATATAAAGCTGAGCTGTTATTGGTTGTTATGGGATAGCTGAGCTGTGATTGGTTGTTATATAAAGCTGAGCCGTGATTGGTTGTTATATAAAGCTGAGCCGTGATTGGTTGTTATATAAAGCTGAGCTGTGATTGGTTGTTTTATAAAGCTGAGCTGTTATTGGTTGTTATGGGATAGCTGAGTTGTGATTGGTTGTTATATAAAGCTGAGCCGTGATTGGTTGTTTTATAAAGTTGAGCCGTGATTGGTTGTTATATAAAGCTGAGCTGTGATTGGTTGTTATGGGAAATCTCTGCAGTTTTTCTCTCAAACAGATTAATAAATCAGGGCCAGAGAGTCACAACTTCCATTTATTAAAGGGGAATTCCAACCACAGATATACTACATTGTTATGGTCCCGCGGTGCTCCTGATTGCTGGGGGGACAATCAGTCCCATGGGTAGAACACCCCTTTAACCGACTAAAGGAGCCTTGTCAGATGTTTTCCCCTTTTTTAACACAGGTGCTTGGAGTCTAGAAGCCACATAATAAAATGTGCCACATGTGTCCACAGGTCGTGTCTGGTATAACTGTCTGTTCTCAATCACTTCAACGGAGTGGAACTGCAATACCAGACACCACCTCTGGACAGGTGTGGCACCAATCATAGAACCATCAGCTAATGTTTTCCCAACTGTGCAGCAGCAGCTGATGGCCTTGTGTAATTAATAATGCATCCTGCGGTAAGAGCCCAAGATGATGGCGGTGATAATAGCTTTAACTTGTTTCCTTCTACAGGACCAAAACATAACATTGAGCATCTCCAAAGGCTGAAGTGGAAGATGGGCAAGAGGTGACCAGAATGTGGACAGGTGGTGGGCAGGAGATGAGCAGAAGGTGTGCAGGATATGTTCAATAGGTGGTCAGGAGGTGAGGAGGTGGTGAAGAGGAGGTGGGCAGGAGGAGAGGAGGTGGGCAGGAGGAGAGGAGGTGGAGAGGAGGTGGGCAGGAGGTGGACAGGAGGTGAGCAGGAGGTGAGCAGGATGTGAACAGGAGGTGGTCAGGAGGTGAGGAGGAAGTGAGGAGGTGGGCAGGATGTGGGCAGGATGTGAGGAGGAGGTGGGCAGGAGGAGAGGAGGAGGTGGTCAGGAGGTGAGGAGGAGATGAGCAGGAGGTGGTCAGGAGGTGAGGAGGAAGTGAGGAGGAAGTGAGGAGGTGGGCAGGAGGAGAGGAGGAGGTGAGCAGGAGGAGAGGAGGAGGTGGTCAGGAGGTAGGTAGGAGGTGGGCAGGAGGTGAGGAGGTGGTGGGCAGGAGGTGAGGAGGAGGTGGGCAGGAGGTGAGGAGGAGGTGGGCAGGAGGTGAACAGGAGGTGAGGAGGAAGTGAGGAGGTGGGCAAGAGGTGAGGAGGAGGTGGGCAGGAGGAGAGGAGGTGAGCAGGAGGTGAGGAGGAGGTGATCAGGTGGTGAGGAGGAGGTGGTCAGGAGGTGGTCAGGAGGTGAGCAGGAGGTTAGGAGGAGGTGATCAGGAGGTGAGGAGGAGCTTAGAAGGAAGTGGTCAGGAGGTGAGAAGGAGGTGGGCAGAAGGTGAGCAGGAGGTGGTCAGGAAGTGAGCAGGAGGTGAGGAGGAGGTGAGCAGTAGGTGAGCAGGAGGTGGTCAGGAGGTAGGTAGGAGGTGGGCAGGAGGTGAGGAGGTGGTGGGCAGGAGGTGAACAGGAGGTGAACAGGAGGTGGGCAGGAGGTGAACAGGAAGTGGGCAGGAGGTGAACAGGAAGTGGGCAGGAGATGAGTAGGAGGTAGTCAGGAGGTAGGCAGGAAGTGAGGAGAAGGTGAGAAGGAGACGGGCAGGAGTGGAGCAGGAGATGGGCAGGAGGGGAGCAGGAGGGGAGGAAGAGGTGACTGGGAGGTTGGCAGGCTATGGCAGGAGGTAACCGGAAAGTGGGAAGGCTACTTTAGGAGGTGACCGGGAGGTGGGCAGGCTACACCAGGAGGTGACCGGGAGGTGGGCAGGAGGTGAACAGGAGATGGGCAGGAAGTGGGCAGGAGGTAGGCAGGAAGTGGGTAGAAGGTGAGCAGGAGATCGGCATGAGGTGGGCAGGAGATCGTCAGGGGGTGAGCAGGAGATCGGCAGGAGGTGAGCAGGAGGGGAGCAGGAGGTGAACAGGAGATGGGCAGGAAGTGGGCAGGAGGTAGGCAGGAAGTGGGTAGAAGGTGAGCAGGAGATCGGCATGAGGTGGGCAGGAGATCGTCAGGAGGTGAGCAGGAGATCGGCAGGAGGTGAGCAGGAGCTGAGCTGGAGTTTGGCAGGAGGGGAGCAGGAGGTGAGGAAGAGGTGACTGGGAGGTGGGCAGGCTATGGCAGGAGGTAACCGGAAAGTGGGCAGGCTACTCCAGGAGGTGACAGAGAGGTGGGCACCCTATGCCAGGAGGTGACAGAGAGGTGGGCACCCTATGCCAGGAGGTGACAGAGAGGTGGGCACCCTATGCCAGGAGGTGACCGGGAGGTGGTCACATCACTCAGCGCTCCAAAGATGGCAGCTCAGAGAAGGCTGGAAGTGGTGCAACCGCAGACCTGTCCCTGTGTGATTCTGTACAAGTGAAGGCCGAAATGTCACAGTCCTGGAGGAGCAGGGACAGGATCCAAGTGTGAGGTCCTGGGATTAGGATCCGGGTGATGAGAGATGGGGGAGGGGGCAGAGGGCGGTGTTAAAAGTTCATCACAGGAGGGAGAGAATGAGGCTCCAGCGCTTCTCCAAGTGATAATGTGTTAATAAGCATGTTCTTTATTTGTGGATGGTTTTAGGTAAAAATAAATAAATAAATATTAAAATCTATTAAAAAGCATTTAAAAATTGCAGTCCTATGTAAATCCTCATATGTTTATAAGTATTGTGCATTAGTGTCATATAACGGAGCAGCTGTGGAGATAGGAGTTAGATATTGATATAAGACATTATAGTAATAAAGCTGTAAGATCTGTCCACACTCGGAGCCGCTTGATGATGGTTTCCAGGTAGTAACGTGTTTGTTTTGCGCAGATTCACAATAATTATGTAAATGAATCTATATTGTCATTAGACATCAGAAGCTTCCAATACCCCGCGCTTCCTCCAGACATAAGTCCTGGTCCCAGGAGAGTCATATAGAACATCTACCATCGATTCCTCCAAATCCACAAATGGTGAAATAAAGGGAAGAGATCCTGACCTACCCGGATACTTTATCTGAGTCTTGTAAAAATCTGCTGGGAATCAGTCAATATACATTGTGCCAAGAATGCGGCTTCCATGTGGCTCCACCGATCTAGGGGAACATTACAAGATTTACAAAATGTATGGGATCAGCTGCAGAGATTCCTACAAGGAGAACTCCCATCATTCATGTTCTGGGCTCCATCTTTTGTACATTCCCAGCCGTGTAGTCTCAGCCTCAATCCTTCCGGCAGCTAAATTCCTGCATGGCTGAAATGTGATGTGGATGAGACCCCTGGTAGATTCCATTCTCTGCTGTGGATCTACACATCTATGGGGGAGGTGAGGGGAGACATCACAACTCTTCAATCACATTGTATCATTACTGGAAATCAGGGCTGGTGCAAGGATTTTTGTCACCCTAGGCAAAAGGAATTTTTTTCCCTCTCATTGGCTCCGCCCTTTGACACGCCCCACTTTACTACTGGGGTGACACACTGTAACAAACCTCCTCCTCATGTAATCTCCTTACTACTGGGGTGACACACTGTAATAAACCCGTCCTCATGTAATCTCCTTACTACTGGGGTGACACACTGTAACAATCCTCCTCCTCATGTAATCTCCTTACTACTGGGGTGACACACTGTAACAAACCTCCTCCTCATGTAATCTCCTTACTACTGGGGTGACACACTGTAACAAACCCGTCCTCATGTAATCTCCTTACTACTGGGGTGACACACTGTAATAAACCCGTCCTCATGTAATCTCCTTACTACTGGGGTGACACACTGTAACAAACCCGTCCTCATGTAATCTCCTTACTACTGGGGTGACACACTGTAACAAACCTCCTCCTCATGTAATCTCCTTACTACTGGGGTGACACACTGTAACAAACCTTCTCCTCATGTAATCTCATTACTACTGGGGTGATACACTGTAACAAACCACCTCCTCATGTAATCTCCTTACTACTGGGGTGACACACTGTAACAAACCACCTCCTCATGTAATCTCCTTACTACTGGGGTGACACACTGTAACAAACCTCCTCCTCATGTAATCTCCTTACTACTGCGGTGACACACTGTAACAAACCTCCTCCTCATGTAATCTCCTTACTACTGCGGTGACACACTGTAACAAACCTCCTCCTCATGTAATCTCCTTACTACTGGGGTGACACACTGTAACAAACCCCGTCCTCATGTAATCTCCTTACTACTGGGGTGACACACTGTAACAAACCACCTCCTCATGTAATCTCCTTACTACTGGGGTGACACACTGTAACAAACCTCCTCCTCATGTAATCTCCTTACTACTGCGGTGACACACTGTAACAAACCTCCTCCTCATGTAATCTCCTTACTACTGCGGTGACACACTGTAACAAACCTCCTCCTCATGTAATCTCCTTACTACTGCGGTGACACACTGTAACAAACCTCCTCCTCATGTAATCTCCTTACTACTGGGGTGACACACTGTAACAAACCTCCTCCTCATGTAATCTCCTTACTACTGGGGTGACACACTGTAACAAACCTCCTCCTCATGTAATTACCATATTACTGGGGTGACACACTGTAACAAACCCCCTCCTCATGTAATCTCCTTACTACTGGGGTGACACACTGTAACAAACCTCCTCCTCATGTAATCTCCTTACTACTGGGGGACACACTGTAACAAACCTCCTCCTCATGTAATCTCCTTACTACTGGGGTGACACACTCTAACAAACCTCTTCCTCATGTAATTCCCTTACTACTGGGGTGACACACTGTAACAAACCTCCTCCTCATGTAATCTCCTTACTACTGGGGTGACACACTGTAACAAACCTCCTCCTCATGTAATCTCCTTACTACTGGGGTGACACACTGTAACAAACCTCCTCCTCATGTAATCTCCTTACTACTGGGGGGGACACTGTAACAAACCTCCTCCTCATGTAATATCCTTACTACTGGGGTGACACACTGTAACAAACCTCCTCCTCATGTAATCTCCTTACTACTGCGGGACACACTGTAACAAACCTCCTCCTCATGTAATCTCCTTACTACTGGGGTGACACACTGTAACAAACCTCCTCCTCATGTAATATCCTTACTACTGGGGTGACACACTGTAACAAACCTCCTCCTCATGTAATTACCATATTACTGGGGTGACACACTGTAACAATCATACATAATTGTACACAAGCTGTAAGAATCTGCACACGGCTGTCAGTAGCGCCATCATTGTCCTCTATAGCCTGAGCGGTGGCGGAGGGGCGGAGACAGAGTTGTGATGTCATGATGCAGAGGACATCGGGCCCGTCTGCCTCTGAGGAGCACCTCCCTGCTGGAAGCAGTACTCCTCCAAGCGGATGTATGAAGGTGTGCGCAGTGTCAGGATGCTGGATGGACCTGACCGGACTGTCTGCCTCGGGGGTGGCACTGCGCTCCTCCAACAGGAAAAGGAATGCCGATTATTATGGTACTGGGGGAAGGGTGGTGCGACGGTGGTTCTGGGCACTAACTTTCTTGCAGTGGGCAGAGCAGCACCCCCATCAAAAGGGCACTCTAGGCAGCTGCCTATTGTGCCTAATGGCAGAACCAGCCCTGCTGGAAATATTACTTGTTTATTTCTCTCTCTGGATAGATTGTTACAATCCATTAACAGGTGGAAAGGGGAACTCCACCTTTTTTATGGTCCAGACTGGCAAATATGGCAATTATTATATTTATCTCATAGCAGGGGCAAAACTAGAATTTATAGGGCCCCAAAGCAAAATGAGACCAAATGGGCCCCAATCACCTAAAGACATGAAACTGAAACAGAAGATAAATAATAGTGCCATATAGTAACGCTCATCAGAGGGCAGAAGTCACTGACGTGTTAGTCCCTACAAGACCGTACAATATTCTTGCACTGGGGTGGCCCCTCAAGGTCTGGGTTTCCTAGCAGCTGCTGTGGCTATAGATACCCCATGTACCCTGCTGTATATTGATCAGGATTCCAGAAAAGTTGGGTGACCACTGTTATAGCAGCTAGAAGGAGATAGAATAGCTTGGTGTTCCTTATACTAAAGTATGTGCAGCGCTCACTCAGCTAAGAAAAAGAAAGAAGAAGGAAGAAGAAGGAGAAGGAAGAAGAAGAAGAAGGAAGAAGGAGGAAGAAGGAGGAAGAAGAAGGAAGAAGAAGGAAGAAGAAGGAAGAAGAAGGAAGAAGAAGGAAGAAGAAGGAAGAAGAAGAAGGAAGAAGAAGGAAGAAGGAGGAAGAAGAAGAAGGAAGAAGAAGGAAGAAGGAGGAAGAAGGAAGAATGAAGAAGAAAGAAGAAGGAAGAAGAAGGAAGAAGAAGGAAGAAGGAGGAAGAAGGAGGAAGAAGGAGGAAGAAGGAGGAAGAAGGAGGAAGAAGGAGGAAGAAGGAGGAAGAAGGAAGAAGGAAGAAGAAGGAGGAAGAAGAAGGAAGAAGAAGGAGGAAGAAGAAGGAAGAAGAAGGAGGAAGAAGGAAAAAGAAGGAGCAAGAAGGAAGAAGAAGGAGGAGGAAGAAGGAAGAAGAAGGAGAAGGAAGAAGAAGCAAGAAGAAGGAGAAGGAAGAAAAAGGAAGAAGGAGGAAGAAGGAGGAAGAAGGAAGAAGAAGGAAGAAGAAGGAAGAAGGAGGAAGAAGAAGGAAGAAGAATAAGAATGAAGAAGAAGGAAGAAGAATAAGAATGAAGAAGAATAAGAATGAAGAAGAAGGAAGAAGAATAAGAATGAAGAAGAAGGAAGAAGAATAAGAATGAAGAAGAAGGAAGAAGAATAAGAATGAAGAAGAAGGAAGAAGAATAAGAATGAAGAAGAAGGAAGAAGAAGAAGGAAGAAGAATAAGAATGAAGAAGAAGGAAGAAGAAGAAGGAAGAAGAATAAGAATGAAGAAGAAGGAAGAAGAAGAAGGAAGAAGAAGAAGGAAGAAGAATAAGAATGAAGAAGAAGGAAGAAGAATAAGAATGAAGAAGAAGGAAGAAGAATAAGAATGAAGAAGAAGGAAGAAGAATAAGAATGAAGAAGAAGGAAGAAGAAGAAGGAAGAAGAATAAGAATGAAGAAGAAGGAAGAAGAAGAAGGAAGAAGAATAAGAATGAAGAAGAAGGAAGAAGAAGAAGGAAGAAGAAGAAGGAAGAAGAATAAGAATGAAGAAGAAGGAAGAAGGAAGAATTATGACCCCCATCATCTTGATGCTCACTGATAAGAATTATGACCCCCATCATCCTGATGCTCAATGATAAGAATTATGACCCCCATCATCCTGATGCTCACTGACATGAATTATGACCCCCATCATCCTGATGCTCACTGATAAGAATTATGACCCCCATCATCCTGATGCTCACTGATAAGAATTATGACCCCCATCATCCTGATGCTCAATGATAAGAATTATGACCCCCATCATCCTGATGCTCAATGATAAGAATTATGACCCCCATCATCCTGATGCTCAATGATAAGAATTATGACCCCCATCATCCTGATGCTCAATGATAAGAATTATGACCCCCATCATCCTGATGCTCACTGATAAGAATTATGACCCCCATCATCTTGATGCTCACTGATAAGAATTATGACCCCCATCATCTTGATGCTCACTTTCTGCACACACAGCAGCATTATCCGTATACATCACATAAAGTGCTGCAATCCATCAGCATTAAGGCTTTTATGTAGAGATCTCTTCCCCGCAGACAAGAGGCGGTGGAGTCTGCACTTCAGTGTGATCCATCTGCCCTTCATGGCTCCTCATCTGGGCCTAATAATATCTACACATGTTCTATGACAGCGGACCCCCCATCTATCACCGCTCAGCTGTGATCACAGTGGGGGGGATGGAGCTGTAGTATAAATGCTAAGGTCTGGAACACAGTTCTAACATTTTTACAAAGTTCAGCGCTGAATCACTAAACATAAATAATCCGTATGACGGGGGCGGCGGGGTATACATGTAACAGCGTATGGTGACAGCCACAGCGCCAACCAGAATATACCGACATATAATTGTCAGAGCGCCAAACCCACTGAAGAGACACAAAGCTAAACTATAAATCTCTGCAGCCACCACCAGGGGGAGCTTACTGTATACTGTGCAAATACACTCCAATGTATAACTGTCTGCAGTTGCTTCAGAGCCCCCTCTAGTGGTGTCTGAAGATAAATCAAATGTTATAATATATGTTTAGCCAGGGTATTTTGGAATAATAAGTACATACAGTATGGTGTTCAATGGTGGATATTCAGAATAGGAAAAACGTAATATGAGATAGATAGATATGAGGTAGATAGATATGAGATAGATAGATAGATATGATGTAGATAGATAGATATGAAAAAGATATTAGATAGATATGAGAGAGAGATAGATAGATAGATATAAAGTAAATAGATAGATATGAGATAGATAGATATGAGATAGATAGATAGATAGATAGAAATGAGGTAGACAGATATGAGTTAGATAGATATGAAAAAGATATGAGAGATAGATATGAGATAGATAGATAGATATGAGATAGATAGATAAATAGATAGATAGATAAATGACTATATATATATATATATATATATATATATATATATATATAGATTGTAGCTCCCACCATGTGATGGCCTTGGCTTTGGATTAGAGGATAGAACATTCTCCTCTGTTCCCGTACGGATATAAATTCCGGGATTCCGAGTTCCATTCATGACGTTCATCATATAAAACTTCATAACATATGTGAACTTTTTGCTTTTTTCTCTCCAATTCATCATGATACACGATGTTCCCAGTGGCGGTAACCATCCCCAGATGTTCTCAGACTCCCCCTCCGGGAACTTTCTCACCCCTCCCAATGTTCGGATCCAGGGTCCCCCCCTCCAATTCCACAGAAACATAAAAAGCAGTAATCCACTATTAGAGGAGTCCCTGAGAATGTGGCGAGAACTTCACAGACGGTCTGAGTCATTGGAGAGAGATGTGGAGGGAGCGGATAATGTTCTGGGACCATACAGCCCCCCAATACAGCCCCCCAATAATGAGGAGCCCCAGCTGACTGCAGCCAATGAATGGAGATAACCAGTGTGCGATATTATAATATAACTGAGCTGCAATACCACACACAACCTGAGGGCACGGGTGGCACTGTTTCTATAGTTTTCTAATTCTGAATAATGCCGATACAATGATTGAATCTCTGGGACGGGGCCATGACCCCCAGTGCAGGATCCGTCTGTATGTAAATGATGGCTGTCCTGTACATATCCGGGTGTATATAACTGTGCCCCCCCAATGGTATCCCCTGCCAGCTCTCACCCAGTCCTATGGGGGGCTCTCTATAATTATCCCTGCACATGTAACACTGACACGACTTCTCAGCAGTGATGAGTAAGTGTCCTAAACTACAAGTTGTCGGGACCCTGAACAAAGCCCAGAAAGGCCAAGGACTATACTTTTGGTCAGACTAACCCTTAATTTCCATGTTTGTGGCAGCGACATGAAGGGGATGTAAGGCCCCACAGAAAGCCCAGAATAGGATTTGTCCTCACGTCAGAACGCGGCCAAAGATCCTTCTACAGATTATAAAACGTCACCTGCACAATAGTCGCCATTCTGGCCCAAATCTACAGATTCTATCTCCATGAATTATGAGACGTTACACATGTAGCACTCAGTATGGTGTCCCCGGGCCCGTGGTCCATGTGAGGAACAAATACGTGGCCCCAGATGATTAGTGAGACAAGTATCTGTCTACAAGGGGCCACATAATTATACACTGTATAAACAAGGGGCCACATAATTATACACTGTATAAACAAGGGGCCACATATTAGTCCACTGTATAAACAAGGGGCCACATAAAAATACACTGTATAAACAAGGGGCCACATATTAGTCCACTGTATAAACAAGGAGCCACATAAAAATACACTGTATAAACAAGGGGCCACATATTAGTCCACTGTATAAACAAGGGGCCACATAAAAATACACTGTATAAACAAGGGGCCACATATTAGTCCACTGTATAAATAAGGGGGCCACATATTTATCCCCAGTTTAAACAAGGGGGCCACATATTAGTCCACAGTATAAACAAGGGGCCACATATTTATCCACAGTATAAACAAGGGGTCCACATATTTATCCACAGTATAAACAAGGGGGCCACATATTTATCCAAAGTTTAAACAAGGGGGCCACATATTTATCCACAGTATAAACATGGAGGCCACATATTTATACACAATATAAACAAGGGGGCCACATATTTATACACAATTTAAACAAGGGGGCCACATATTGATCCACAGTATAAACAAGGGGGCCACATATTGATCCACAGTATAAACAAGGGGGCCACATATTTATACACAATTTAAACAAGGGGGCCACATATTGATCCACAGTATAAACAAGGGGGCCACACATTGATCCACAGTATAAACAAGGGGGCCACACATTGATCCACAGTATAAACAAGGGGGCCACATATTGATCCACAGTATAAACAAGGGGGCCACATATTGATCCACTGTATAAACAAGGAGGCCACATATTTATACACTGTATAAACCAGTGCTGTGGAGTTGGAGAGTCGGAGTTGGACAAAATTTTTGGTACCTGGAGTCGGAGTCGGGAAACAATGCACCGACTCCGTCTCCTACTAAATTTAGATTGGGATAAAAAAAAAAGCAAGTTTAAATGTCCCAATTCACTAAAAGTTATAGTTAATGACTTCTCTACTGTAAGAATAAAGACCAATGCATGCAGGGCCTCACGTAACCGCAAAACGAACACGTTAAGTGACCGTGAAGAAGCTTTTCATGTGCTTCACTATTTGGCACGCAACGCACAATTAGGAGCAGCAATACTTATACTTTCCATAGTGTTGTGTTCTGCTGTCACAGGGAACCCATGGGTAACCTCGCCTCTCACTGATAAGGGGTTAAGGAAATATGTTTTTTTGCAGGACTAGAGACACTTGTATAAGTGAAGGGAATGGAGGGTCAATAGTTCAAGACTGAAGCTGTAAACCATTGGAAAAACTGCTGTCATTCAGCTAAGGCTATAAAAACTTGTAAATTCCGATTGTTAGCTTAAACTTTAAACATGACTATGGGATTTTACTAGGGAAATCATGTTTTATAACAAATGCCCCTTCCTGGATCCTCCCACTGCCCTATCTTCAGCAGCAGATCAGCACACAAACTGTTCAATACAGTAGACTGTTGGCTTCCCAGCCAGAAGTCCTGTGGTAATGACTTGTATGTTGCCTTTCTTTCCTTCAAGGAATGTATAAAATACATTCGCATATTAATACAGAGGAGTCGGGGAGTCGGAAGTGCAAATATATCCTATACCAAGAATACCGATATATATCCTATACCAAGGATACCGATATATATCCTATACCAAGGACATCCATATATATCCTATACCAAGGATACCGATATATATCCTACACCAAGGAAACCCACATATATCCTATACCAAGGACATCCATATATATCCTACACCAAGGAAACCCATATATTTCCTATACCAAGGACACCCACATATATCCTATACCAAGGACACCCATAGATATCCTACACCAAGGACACCCATATATATCCTACACCAAGGACACCCATATATATATCCTACACCAAGGACACCCATATATATCCTACACCAAGGACACCCATATATATCCTATACCAAGGACACCCATATATATCCTATACCAAGGACACCCATATATATCCTACACCAAGGACACCCATATATATCCTACACCAAGGACACCCATATATATCCTATACCAAGGACACCAATATATATCCTACACCAAGGACACCCATATATATCCTACACAAAGGACACCGATATATATCCTACACCAAGGACACCCATATATATCCTATACCAAGGACACCCATATATATCCTATACCAAGGACACCGATATATATCCTACACCAAGGACACCCATATATATATATATATATATATATATATATCCTATACCAAGGACACCCATATATATGCTATACCAAGGACACCCATATATATCCTACACCAAGGACACCCATATATATCCTACACCAAGGACACCCATATATATCCTACACAAAGGACACCGATATATATCCTACACCAAGGACACCCATATATATCCTATACCAAGGACACACATATATATCCTATACCAAGGACACCCATATATATATCCTATACCAAGGACACCCATATATATATATATATATATATATATATCCTATACCAAGGACACCCATATATATATACCGTATATATATCCTATACCAATGACACCCATATATATATATATATATATATATATATATATATATATATCCTATACCAAGGACACCCATATATATCCTATACCAAGGACACCCATATATATATATATATATATATATATATATATATATATATATATATATAGATAGATATATATCCTATACCAAGGACACCCATATATATATATCCTATACCAAGGACACCCATATATATATCCTATACCAAATACACCCATATATATATCCTATACCAAGGACACCCATATATATATCCTATACCAAGGACACCGATATATATCCTACACCAAGGACACCCATATATATATCCTACACCAAGGACACCCATATATATCCTACACCAAGGACACCCATATATATCCTACACCAAGGACACCCATATATATCCTACACCAAGGACACCCATATATATCCTATACCAAGGACACCGATATATATCCTACACCAAGGACACCCATATATACCCTACACCAAGGACACCGATATATATCCTACACCAAGGACACCCATATATATCCTACACCAAGGACACCCATATATATCCTACACCAAGGACACCCATATATATCCTACACCAAGGACACCCATATATATCCTACACCAAGGACACCCATATATATCCTACACCAAGGACACCCATATATATCCTACACCAAGGACACCCATATATATCCTATACCAAGGACACCGATATATATCCTACACCAAGGACACCCATATATATCCTACACCAAGGACACCCATATATATCCTACACCAAGGACACCGTATATATATACTATACCAAGGACACCCATATATATATCCTATACCAAGGACACCCATATATACCCTGTACCTGTGTCTGAATAACAACACTTCCTCCCTCCTTATCTTGAAGCTCTTCGTCCTCGGGCCTCATTACAACCTTTGAAGAGGAATACTATATGTAACCTTGGACTCTAGACTTCCCCTCTAAGGCCTTATTCAGACGTTGCAGATTTGGTCAGTAACCAGGTCGGGATCCTAATGAGAGGGGAATATAATATGAGGTTTCTTCCTCTTCTTTCTATACATTCCTGATTGAAGATACCGGCTCATTCTGCGGGTGTGAATACAGACCAATGTGCCCCTCCTGTCATTCGCCTGGTCACTCCCTCCGGGGTGGAGATTCTTACTGCCCATTCTTCAGAGGAGATAGGGGCCCTTCTAATTGGTTGTTTAGATTCTACCCCTTAGGGTCGCCCTGATCTAGGGCCCCTTCTACATAGGGCCCCACACCAACCACATGGGCTGCTTGTTATAATAAGAGGGATGTCCAGGATTATTTCTATAAACAGCGCTCCAGCTGTCTACAGGGTGGGTGTGGTATTGCAGTTCCCCCCATTCACTTAAACAGAGATTATCTGCAACACACCCCATGGACAGAGGTGGCGCTGTTTCTTTAAAAAAACAGTCAAGTTTTTCTAACCCTGGATAATTCCCATGACAAACCAAATGAGACCTGATGACAACAAGGGATTCTGGGTAAAAGGTTGTCTCTCTCTTTGAGGTGGTTCGTGGCACAGTACACACAGAGACACGTACTGTAATTCTGGGAACCATTACAGCTTTCCTGGAGTCCTGAATGGCTGACCTATTAATACAGCAATACAGAAGCACAAGATGCAGAACTGATTAGCATCATCAGCCTCCCCTGACCAGCCCTGCTCATACAGCTGCAGTTTGTTACATTGTATCAGTGCAGACTGAGCTAAACACAGCAGCAGCAAGTAAATTACCTGCACTGATACATTGTAGCAAACACAGCTGTAAACACAATCAATTCTCTCCAGATTAGACAATTCTCTGTATCTGGACTCCACATATACTTGATTTTACCTGATACATTGTAGCAAAGGGCAGGAGGAAGATTTCCTGTATTTGGTCCCAAGAAGAAGAATATCTAAACCAGATGGGATTATGACAACACTTCTCATTATTTGGGGGTTATGGTCCTAACGACATTGGACAGCGGGGCCCCTTTAAGAGCGGATGGGCATGGCGGTTCTCCATCACTATGTGGAAAATAGCACCTGAGACCATAATGTACAAATATTTACCAGGTGATACGGATCGGCCCCAGCGCAGGTTTTACCGTGAGAAACGACTCAGACGCGATCAGAGACGGAAAAAGATACGTTCTTAAAGGGGCCTGTCCTGGGGTCCACCATGATATACATCACACCACGTATTTGGACTACATTCACATCACAATTTTGCCATACGGATTTATATCAGTTTTTGTTTTTCCAAAACGGTATGAAAAAAAAAACTGACAAAACCGTATGATTCTCACGCTGACTGCGTTTTGCATTGACTACGATGTTATAACAAACATATACGGGTGAGAAAAACAGGACAAGACCGTGAACAAAACCGTGGCAGCACCAGAAAAGAAACACGTAAAAACGCAAAAGTACAAAAACTTACACAAACGGATACATCTTTTTGTCTAAGTTTTTGTATGGAAAGGCAATACGGTTTTATGTGGTTTTCAAATACAAAAGCGTATACAAAATAGTACTGCAAAATCGTATAATCAGAAACAGAAGGATAACTGGAAGATTTCTGCTGTCAGTGAATAGAAACTTTCCTGTACAGATATAATAGATGCAGATATATTACAAGTACAAATCTATAGATGCAGATTATTTATGGGGGCTCACTGAGGTTCCCTGCACGCACAGATGTATTTGGGGGGTCCGGCCTCTCGTCCCCACTCTATAGTTAGGAGAAGTAAACATCCATGTCTGGGGGTTTTTGTTTCTTATGTCTGTGAAGCATTTATAGCAGTGGACGGGTCTGACTGACCAATCTAACATATTATGAAGTTTTCTTCTCCAGTCGGGGCTGATGTCCAGTTATGGGGGGCACAGCGGAGATCACATGACATCACTGTCTGTCAGGATCTGACCTGCAGCTCTGGACATGATCAGAGAATCTAGTCGGCTCCATAACATAAGGCAGCGATATAAAGGAATCAGCCTGAATCCCTGCAGAGATCCGGACAGGTCACTTAAGGTCTCTGTATGGTCCATAGTGATCCCCAGGAGGTCAGTCAGCCCCTGTAAAGCTGCCTAATAATGTCAGGAGTATCAGTGAGGGATGTCACCTCCAGGGTCAGCCATGTTACATGGGAGCCCATAAGGATAAATATGGCACTCTCCTTAAATGGACGCTCTCATTAAAACAATTTTTGCTATTGCACTCCTTATGGTAAAACAAAAAATATTTCTAATATACTTTGTTAAAAAAAAAAAATTTATTTGTGCTTAAAAAAAGCTCAAGAGCACATTTCCCCCCATCTCACACACAGACTTTGGACAAAAGTCCAAACACAGGAAGTGCAGCCTGGAGTGCTGAGGGGGGGGGGGGTGTCCAACCAACAGCATATGGCAGTTAAGTGTGAGAGGAGCTATGATTGGATGAGGCTGGACACACCCCCTCAGCACTCCAGGCTGCACTTCCTGTGTTTGGACTTCGGTCCTAAGTCTGTGTATGTGATGGGGGAAAATGTGCTCTTGAGTTTTTTTTAAGAACAAATAAAACACAGAAAACTTCATTTTTTTAAACAAAGTATATTAGAAATATTTTTTATTTACCATAAGGTGTGCAATAGCTAAAATTAGTTTTAATAAGTAAAACCCTTTGGTGCACAAGCATGTCTTCAGCACCTTGCACCATGCTCCTGGCAATTAGCCGTTTCTCATGACCTCCGCAGCAATCCAACTCTGAGGAAGGTCCTACTATGGGACCGAAACGTCAGTAACTGTATATTTGATTGCTTGAAATAAATTCTTTATACTTCACGTATGAGTGCCAAGTCTTCTTCTATAGACCATAAGGAGTGTCAGGGGGACAATGAGGTCCATGATGATGGGAGTTGTAGTTTTATTACAGTGAAGAGCCACAGGTAGGGGAGCACTGCCCTCACTGGATGCAAATGTATATATATATTAAGTAAGATAAGATACAAGAAGGGAAAATTACTGCAAGAACAGAATAAGAAAGCTGAATGACCATCCCCTGTGGAGCTGCCTTGGCCGCCATATTTCCTATCACCCAGCTTTCCCAGAAGCAGCTCTTCTTGTTGTATCTTCTGTCTCACACATCTGTCAGAGGAGCGGCATCCTTGGGCAGCTGTGCCGTCTGTGCACAATGTGTCATTTCCTATTACATGGGAGTCTCCTCTGGAAAGGGTCTGGCCGGGCCCCCAATCTCTGTGACTCAGCTTCAACGCCCTGTGTTCCCATGAAGTAGTCACAAGGAAAAATGCTTAACTAGTTATTGCTGCAGATTCTGCCCCCGAGAACTTCCCCACAGGAAGACCACCTGCCCCGAGCGGCACACAACTGAGGTCCCTGACTACACAAACCCTCTGGACTCTGCTACATCTGATATACAATTCTGTGCCACACAATGACAACATATTGTGCATTACAATATAGTGATCTGTGCCACAAAATAGTGATGTGTACTATAAAATAGTGATCTGTGCCATAAAATAATGATGTGTACTATAAAATAGTGATGTGTACTATAAAATAGTGATCTGTGCCATAAAACAGTGATGTGTACTAAACACTAGAGATCTCTACCACAAAATAGTGATGTGTACTATAAATTAGTGATCTGTACCATAAAAAAGTGATGTGTACTACACACTAGAGATCTGTGTCACAAAATAGTGATGTGTACTATAAAATAGTGATCTGTACCATAAAAAAGTGATGTGTACTACACACTAGAGATCTGTGTCACAAAATAGTGATGTGTACTATACACTAGAGATCTCTACCACAAAATAGTGATGTGTACTATAAAATAGTGATCTGTACCATAAAAAGTGATGTGTACTACACACTAGAGATCTGTGTCACAAAATAGTGATGTGTACTATAAAATAGTGATCTGTACCATAAAAAAGTGATGTGTACTACACACTAGAGATCTGTGTCACAAAATAGTGATGTGTACTATACACTAGAGATCTCTACCACAAAATAGTGATGTGTACTATAAAATAGTGATCTGTACCATAAAAAGTGATGTGTACTACACACTAGAGATCTGTGTCACAAAATAGTGATGTGTACTATAAAATAGTGATCTGTACTATACACTAGAGATCAGTGACACAAAATAGTGATGTGTACTATACAATAGTGATCTGTGCCATAAAAAAGTGATGTGTGCTATAAAATAGTGATCTGTGCCACAAAATAGTGATGTGTACTATAAAATAGTTATGTGTACTATACACTAGAGATCTGTGCCACAAAATAGTGATTTGTACTATACACTTGTAATCCAAGCTATACAATTTTGATTTGTGTCATAAAAAAGTGATGTGTGCTTTGCACTAGAGATCTGTGCCACAGAATAGTGATGTGTACTATAAAATAGTGATGTGTACTATAAAATAGTGATCTGTGCCATAAAATAGTGATGTGTACTATAAAATAGTGATCTGTGCCATAAAATAGTGATGTGTACTATAAAATAGTGATCTGTGCCATAAAACAGGGATGTGTACTATAAAATAGTGATGTGTACTATAAAATAGTGATCTGTGCCATAAAATAGTGATGTGTACTATAAAATAGTGATCTGTGCCATAAAACAGGGATGTGTACTATAAAATAGTGATGTGTACTATAAAATAGTGATCTGTGCCATAAAACAGGGATGTGTACTATACACTAGAGATCTCTACCACAAAATAGTGATGTGTACTATAAATTAGTGATCTGTACTATACACTAGAGATCTCTACCACAAAATAGTGATGTGTACTATACACTAGAGATCTCTACCACAAAATAGTGATGTGTACTATACACTAGAGATCTCTACCACAAAATAGTGATGTGTACTATAAAATAGTGATCTGTACCATAAAAAAGTGATGTGTACTACACACTAGAGATCTGTGTCACAAAATAGTGATGTGTACTATAAAATAGTGATCTGTACTATACACTAGAGATCAGTGACACAAAATAGTGATGTGTACTATCCAATAGTGATCTGTGCCATAAAAAAGTGATGTGTGCTATAAAATAGTGATCTGTGCCACAAAATAGTAATGTGTACTATAAAATAGTAATGTGTACTATACACTAGAGATCTGTGCCACAAAATAGTGATTTGTACTATACACTTGTAATCCAAGCTATTCAATTTTGATTTGTGTCATAAAAAAGTGATGTGTGCTTTGCACTAGAGATCTGTGCCACAAAATAGTGATGTGTACTATAAAATAGTGATCTGCGCCACAAAATAGTGATGTGTGCTATACACTAGAGATCTGTGCCATAAAATAGTGATGTGTACTATAAAATAGTGATCTGCACTATACACTAGAGATCAGTGACACAAAATAGTGATCTGTACTATACAATAGTGATCTGCACTATACACTTGTAATCCAAGCTATATAATTTTGATTTGTGTCATAAAATAGTGACCTTTACTATACACTAGTGATCTGTACTATACACTAATGATCTGTACTATACATTAGTGATCTGTACTATACACTAATGATCTGTACTATACATTAGTGATCTGTAGTATACATTAGTGATCTGTACTATACACTAGTGATCTGTACTATACACTAGTGATCTGTACTATACACTATTGATCTGTACTATACATTAGTGATCTGTACTATACACTAGTGATCTGTACTATACACTAGTGATCTGTACTATACATTAGTGATCTGTACTATACATTAGTGATCTGTACTATACACTAGTGATCTGTACTATACATTAGTGATCTGTACTATACATTAGTGATCTGTATTATACATTAGTGATCTGTACTATACACTAGTGATCTGTACTATACATTAGTGATCTGTACTATACATTAGTGATCTGTACTATACATTAGTGATCTGTACTATACACTAGTGATCTGTACTATACATTAGTGATCTGTATTATACATTAGTGATCTGTACTATACACTAGTGATCTGTATGATACACTAGTGATCTGTACTATACATTAGTGATCTGTACTATACACTAGTGATCTGTACTATACATTAGTGATCTGTACTATACATTAGTGATCTGTACTATACACTAGTGATCTGTACTATACATTAGTGATCTGTATGATACACTAACGATCTGTACTATACACTAGTGATCTGTACTATACATTAGTGATCTGTACTATACACTAGTAATCTGTACTATACATTAGTGATCTGTATGATACACTAAGTGATCTGTACTATACATTAGTGATCTGTATGATACACTAGTGATCTGTACTATACACTAGTGATCTGTACTATACACTAGTGATCTGTACTATACATTAGTGATCTGTACTATACACTAGTGATCTGTACTATACACTAGTGATCTGTACTATACATTAGTGATCTGTATGATACACTAAGTGATCTGTACTATACATTAGTGATCTGTATGATACACTAGTGATCTGTACTATACACTAGTGATCTGTACTATACATTAGTGATCTGTACTATACACTAGTGATCTGTACTATACACTAGTGATCTGTACTATCCATTAGTGATCTGTACTATACATTAGTGATCTGTACTATACACTAGTGATCTGTACTATACACTAGTGATCTGTACTATACATTAGTGATCTGTACTATACATTAGTGATCTGTACTATACACTAGTGATCTGTACTATACATTAGTGATCTGTACTATACACTAGTGATCTGTACTATACACTAGTGATCTGTACTATGCATTAGTGATCTGTACTATACACTAGTGATCTGTACTATACACTAGTGATCTGTACTATACACTAGTGATCTGTACTATACATTAGTGATCTGTACTATACATTAGTGATCTGTACTATACATTAGTGATCTGTACTATACATTAGTGATCTGTACTATACATTAGTGATCTGTACTATGCATTAGTGATCTGTACTATACATTAGTGATCTGTACTATACACTAGTGATCTGTACTATACATTAGTGATCTGTACTATACATTAGTGATCTGTACTATACATTAGTGATCTGTACTATACATTAGTGATCTGTACTATACATTAGTGATCTGTACTATGCATTAGTGATCTGTACTATACATTAGTGATCTGTACTATACACTAGTGATCTGTACTATACATTAGTGATCTGTACTATACATTAGTGATCTGTACTATACATTAGTGATCTGTACTATACATTAGTGATCTGTACTATACACTAGTGATCTGTACTATACATTAGTGATCTGTACTATACATTAGTGATCTGTATTATACATTAGTGATCTGTATGATACACTAAGTGATCTGTACTATACATTAGTGATCTGTACTATACATTAGTGATCTGTATGATACACTAGTGATCTGTACTATACACTAGTGATCTGTACTATACACTAGTGATCTGTACGATACACTAGTGATCTGTACTATACATTAGTGATCTGTACTATACATTAGTGATCTGTACTATACATTAGCGATCTGTACTATACATTAGTGATCTGTACTATACACTAGTGATCTGTACTATACATTAGTGATCTGTACTATATATTAGTGATCTGTACTATACATTAGTGATCTGTACTATACATTAGTGATCTGTACTATACATTAGTGATCTGTACTATACACTAGTGATCTGTACTATACATTAGTGATCTGTACTATACATTAGTGATCTGTACTATACATTAGCGATCTGTACTATACATTAGTGATCTGTACTATACACTAGTGATCTGTACTATACATTAGTGATCTGTACTATATATTAGTGATCTGTACTATACATTAGTGATCTGTACTATACATTAGTGATCTGTACGATACACTAGTGATCTGTACTATACACTAGTGATCTGTACTATACATTAGTGATCTGTACTATACATTAGCGATCTGTACTATACATTAGCGATCTGTGCCATAAAGCTTTCTGCTGTGATGCCCAGACACTGATCTGTCCCGGCTGACACCTATTCACACTGCGCCATCCATCTCCCCTCATTCTCCATTTCACCATTATACTTTCTATTGGATGTCTCTGTGTTCAGCCTGTACAGGTGACAAGCCTGTTCACATTCACTGACAGCAAGCAGAGATCTTGTAGAACAAGGAGCTCTCAGAGAGGTTGTCACCCAGCTTTCCTGGCACTATCCCCAGCTGTACCTGTTCAGGCGCCACTTATCTTATCTCCTTTTTCCTATTTTTCAGAACTGCTGCCAAAGTAAATTTCCTTTTAACCCTTCCATGGCCGGATGCTGTTTTGGCACCTTGGTGACAGGGAGGTGTTGGGGTTTCCATGGTAACAGAACCTCAGCTGTCAATGATTTACCAGAGCTGGAGGCTGGACATCGTTACATTGTGCAAGGACAGTGAAGATAGAAGAATCCTGATTTATAATATATTATTGCCTTCACCATGTTCAGGATCTCTGCTGGCTGCCAGTGAATGGGAACTTTCCTACTTACATTTAAATACCTGCCATGTTCGGATATTTCCCACAGCTGGAGAAATGTTACAGTTGCATCCTGTCCAGATTGGACGCCAGACTGATACAATGTAACAAACTATCTGCACAAGAGGGAGCTTTACTTGCTGATGATTATCTTACAATTGCAACAAACCCTCAGCTATAAACCTGTCTGTACCCTCTCAGTTACCGGTAGTATCCAGCTTTCCCAGGCCGCTGAGTTGCAACCTGGTTTATCCCTCCACCTGATCTTCGTATATTGGCCGGGATACGTTGTTTTCTAGGTGTCTGGCAGCCATTTTTCTCTAATTATAATGCACTCAGTGAACCCCCATCACCCGTGTGTCCCGCACTCCCATGACCCGTGGGCCCCGCACTCCCATGACCCATGTGCCCCGCACTCCCATGACCCGTGGGCCCCGCACCCCCCATTACCCATGTGCCCCGCACTCCCATGACCCGTGTGCCCCGCACTCCCATGACCTGTGGGCCCCGCACTCCCATGACCCGTGGGCCCCGCACTCCCATGACCCGTGGGCCCCGCACTCCCATGACCCCTGGGCCCCGCACTCCCATGACCCGTGGGCCCCGCACTCCCATGACCCGTGGGCCCCGCACTCCCATGACCCGTGGGCCCCGCACTCCCATGACCCGTGTGCCCCGCACTCCCATGACATGTGGGTCCCGCACTCCCATGACCTGTGGGCCCCGCACTCCCATGACCTGTGGGCCCCGCACTCCCATGACCTGTGGGCCCCGCACTCCCATGACCCGTGTGCCCCGCACTCCCATGACCTGTGGGCCCTGCACTCCCATGACCTGTGGGCCCCACACTCCCATGACCCGTGTGCCCCGCACTCCCATGACCTGTGGGCCCCGCACTCCCATGACCTGTGTGCCCCGCACTCCCATGACCTGTGGGCCCCGCACTTCCATGACCCGTGTGCCCCGCACTCCCATTACCGGTGTGCCCTGCACTCCCATGACCCGTGGGCCCCGCACTCCCATTATCTGTGTGCCCCGCACTCCCATTACCGGTGTGCCCTGCACTCCCATGACCCGTGTGCCCCGCACTCCCATGACCCGTGGGCCCCGCACTCCCATGACCCGTGGGCCCCGCACTCCCATGACCCGTGTGCCCCGCACTCCCATGACATGTGGGTCCCGCACTCCCATGACCTGTGGGCCCCGCACTCCCATGACCTGTGGGCCCCGCACTCCCATGACCTGTGGGCCCCGCACTCCCATGACCTGTGGGCCCCGCACTCCCATGACCTGTGGGCCCCGCACTCCCATGACCCGTGTGCCCCCGCACTCCCATGACCTGTGGGCCCCGCACTCCCATGACCTGTGGGCCCCACACTCCCATGACCCGTGTGCCCCGCACTCCCATGACCTGTGGGCCCCGCACTCCCATGACCTGTGGGCCCCGCACTCCCATGACCTGTGGGCCCCGCACTCCCATGACCCGTGTGCCCCGCACTCCCATTACCGGTGTGCCCTGCACTCCCATGACCCGTGGGCCCCGCACTCCCATTATCTGTGTGCCCCGCACTCCCATTACCGGTGTGCCCTGCACTCCCATGACCCGTGGGCCCCGCACTCCCATGACCCGTGGGCCCCGCACTCCCATGACCCGTGGGCCCCGCACTCCCATGACCCGTGTGCCCCGCACTCCCATGACATGTGGGTCCCGCACTCCCATGACCTGTGGGCCCCGCACTCCCATGACCTGTGGGCCCCGCACTCCCATGACCCGTGGGCCCCGCACTCCCATGACCCGTGTGCCCCGCACTCCCATGACCCGTGTGCCCCGCACTCCCATGACCCGTGGGCCCCGCACTCCCATGACCTGTGGGCCCCACACTCCCATGACCCGTGTGCCCCGCACTCCCATGACCTGTGGGCCCCGCACTCCCATGACCTGTGGGCCCCGCACTCCCATGACCTGTGGGCCCCGCACTCCCATGACCCGTGTGCCCCGCACTCCCATTACCGGTGTGCCCTGCACTCCCATGACCCGTGGGCCCCGCACTCCCATTATCTGTGTGCCCCGCACTCCCATTACCGGTGTGCCCTGCACTCCCATGACCCGTGGGCCCCGCACTCCCATTACCGGTGTGCCCTGCACTCCCATGACCCGTGGGCCCCGCACTCCCATGACCCGTGGGCCCCGCACTCCCATTATCTGTGTGCCCCGCACTCCCATGACCCGTGGGCCCCGCACTCCCATGACCCGTGGGCCCCGCACTCCCATGACCCGTGGGCCCCGCACTCCCATTATCTGTGTGCCCCCGCACTCCCATGACCCGTGGGCCCCGCACTCCCATGACCTGTGGGCCCCGCACTCCCATGACCTGTGGGCCCCGCACTCCCATGACCTGTGGGCCCCGCACTCCCATGACCCGTGTGCCCCGCACTCCCATTACCGGTGTGCCCTGCACTCCCATGACCCGTGGGCCCCGCACTCCCATTATCTGTGTGCCCCGCACTCCCATTACCGGTGTGCCCTGCACTCCCATGACCCGTGGGCCCCGCACTCCCATGACCCGTGGGCCCCGCACTCCCATGACCCGTGGGCCCCGCACTCCCATGACCCGTGTGCCCCGCACTCCCATGACATGTGGGTCCCGCACTCCCATGACCTGTGGGCCCCGCACTCCCATGACCTGTGGGCCCCGCACTCCCATGACCCGTGGGCCCCGCACTCCCATGACCCGTGTGCCCCGCACTCCCATGACCCGTGTGCCCCGCACTCCCATGACCTGTGGGCCCCGCACTCCCATGACCTGTGGGCCCCACACTCCCATGACCCGTGTGCCCCGCACTCCCATGACCTGTGGGCCCCGCACTCCCATGACCTGTGGGCCCCGCACTCCCATGACCTGTGGGCCCCGCACTCCCATGACCCGTGTGCCCCGCACTCCCATTACCGGTGTGCCCTGCACTCCCATGACCCGTGGGCCCCGCACTCCCATTATCTGTGTGCCCCGCACTCCCATTACCGGTGTGCCCTGCACTCCCATGACCCGTGGGCCCCGCACTCCCATTACCGGTGTGCCCTGCACTCCCATGACCCGTGGGCCCCGCACTCCCATTATCTGTGTGCCCCGCACTCCCATGACCCGTGTGCCCCGCACTCCCATGACCCGTGGGCCCCGCACTCCCATGACCCGTGTGCCCCGCACTCCCATGACCCGTGGGCCCCGCACTCCCATGACCCGTGGGCCCCGCACTCCCATTATCTGTGTGCCCCGCACTCCCATGACCCGTGGGCCCCGCACTCCCATGACCCGTGGGCCCCGCACTCCCATGACCCGTGGGCCCCGCACTCCCATTATCTGTGTGCCCCGCACTCCCATGACCCGTGGGCCCCGCACTCCCATGACCCGCGTGCCCCGCACTCCCATGACCCGCGTGCCCCGCACTCCCATAACCTGTGTGCCCCGCACTCCCATGACCCGTGGGCCCCGCACTCCCATGACCCGTGGGCCCCGCACTCCCATGACCCGTGGGCCCCGCACTCCCATTACCGGTGTGCCCTGCACTCCCATGACCCGTGGGCCCCGCACTCCCATGACCCGCGTGCCCCGCACTCCCATGACCCGCGTGCCCCGCACTCCCATGACCCGTGGGCCCCGCACTCCCATAACCTGTGTGCCCCGCACTCCCATGACCTGTGGGCCCCGCACTCCCATGACCCGTGTGCCCCGCACTCCCATAACCTGTGTGCCCCGCACTCCCATGACCCGTGGGCCCCGCACTCCCATTATCTGTGTGCCCCGCACTCCCATTACCGGTGTGCCCCGCACTCCCATGACCTGTGGGCCCCGCACTCCCATGACCCGTGTGCCCCGCACTCCCATAACCTGTGTGCCCCGCACTCCCATGACCCGTGGGCCCCGCACTCCCATTATCTGTGTGCCCCGCACTCCCATGACCCGTGTGCCCCGCACTCCCATGACCTGTGGGCCCCGCACTCCCATGACCTGTGGGCCCCGCACTCCCATGACCTGTGGGCCCCGCACTCCCATGACCCGCGTGCCCCGCACTCCCATGACCCGTGTGCCCCGCACTCCCATGACCCGTGTGCCCCGCACTCCCATGACCTGTGGGCCCCGCACCCCCATCATGGTGGGCCTCCTATAGCTATCACTACAGCCATCTTGTCACACAGCTTTCAAAGACTACAGAATGGCTTTTCCTAAAAGAGGTCCATGGGATGTGACTACAGAGCGGCTCTGAATAGTGCATATCGGTAATGTACATGTAGCAAAGCTGGAGCATATGTGTAAAAAGGAACAGAAAAAAGAAAGAGAGAGACGATCTCTAAGTGCAGTCATTTCCCATTTGATACACGTAGAAGAATATATTCAGAACACAGGGGAGCTTTCTCACTTTTAGTGTTGCACAGCAGGCACAACACTGTGAAGCACATGTATGAGTATATATATATATAGCCTTGCGTCCTGGTCCCACACATCAGTGATGGCGGTTATGCTACATCAAGTGGTGGATAGGTATAAACCTTTCGCGGGTGAGGATCGCACAGCGGCGCTTGCAGGAGGCTGTCTGTCAATGATGCACAGGAGCAGCGGAGGTAAAACCAAGCAGGTTTATTGGTTTAGATAAAATAAAAACACAGGTACAGATGCAGAGACAACGCGTTTCGCAAGGATCCCCTTGCTTCATCAGGTCTGTGTCACCTGACAGACTCAGCTCTCCCCAGCCTGATAAATTCTGCTAAATCTTAGATTCACCTTTGCTACCACTTACTATGGCAGCTCTGCTACATCTACCAGACTGCCTCATCTTTGCTACATATAATAAAATTAGACCCTCTACTATATGTCAATCAGCTCTACTACACCTAACAAACTCATCTCTGCTACATATAACAGCCCTAACTATATATAATGTAACCTTATTATATTCGGAGAGAATCATCTCTGCTATATCTGACAGAATCAACTCTGCTACATCCCTTAAACTCCACTGTCTCATGTCTGTTGCACTCAACCCTGCTACATCTAACAAACTCAGCTCTGTTACATCTGTACGTGTGCCAGATAAACTCTTCAGACCTCAGAGCCTACACTCCCGGTATCAGTCACAAGTAAAGTGCTGCCCCAGACACTATAGATAGCGGCTATCACCGGTCTGGCGGACGTACACGGGGTAACTTTATAGAAGATAAGTGCAGTGAGGACACTAACATGTGACGGCGGACGAATGAGGTCCATACAGGGACGGAGGAATGAGGTCCATACGGGGACAGAGGAATGAGGTCCATACGGGGACAGAGCAATGAGGTCCATACAGATGCGGAGGAATGAGGTCCATACAGGGACGGAGGAGTGAAGTCCATACAGGGACGGAGGAATGAAGTCCATACGGGGACGGCGGAATGAGGTCCATACAGGGACAGAGCAATGAGGTCCATACAGATGCGGAGGAATGAGGTCCATACAGGGACGGAGGAATGAGGTCCATACAGGGACAGAGGAATGAGGTCCATACAGGGACAGAGCAATGAGGTCCATACAGGGACAGAGGAATGAGGTCCATACAGGGACAGAGCAATGAGGTCCATACAGGGACGGAGGAATGAGGTCCATACAGGGACGGAGGAATGAAGTCCATACGGGGACGGCGGAATGAGGTCCATACAGGGACGGAGGAATGAAGTCCATACAGGGACGGAGGAATGAAGTCCATACGGGGACAGAGGAATGAGGTCCATACGGGGACAGAGGAATGAGGTCCATACGGGGACAGAGGAATGAGGTCCATACGGGGACGGAGGAATGAGGTCCATACGGGGACAGAGGAATGAGGTCCATACGGGGACAGAGGAATGAGGTCCATACAGGGACGGAGGAATGAGGTCCATACAGGGAGGGAGGAATGAGGTCCATACAGATGCGGAGGAATGAGGTCCATACGGGGACAGAGGAATGAGGTCCATACAGGGACGGAGGAATGAGGTCCATACAGGGACGGAGGAATGAGGTCCATACGGGGACAGAGGAATGAGGTCCATACAGGGAGGGAGGAATGAGGTCCATACGGGGACAGAGGAATGAGGTCCATACGGGGACAGAGGAATGAGGTCCATACAGGGACGGAGGAATGAGGTCCATACGGGGACAGAGGAATGAGGTCCATACAGGGAGGGAGGAATGAGGTCCATACGGGGACAGAGGAATGAGGTCCATACAGGGACGGAGGAATGAGGTCCATACAGGGACACAACCACCCCCACCGGACTTGTTTGTTTTTCTTAGCGCTCGCTCGTTACCACTATATTTGGCCTCTGTCACTTTAGACGGTCCTGACAAAGACGCCTTTATCTGCGGAGAATGAACACAAGGAGTTAATCTGCCGCCTGAAGCTTTAATAACGTTTACGGAACCGGGGAAAAGCGCAACTGTGTGTGGGGGGGGGGGGGGGGGGGGTTACGGGGGACCCCAAACTCTCCAGATAAGGAGGCTTCTGGCCGGCCTGAGACTATGAGGGCAGATTACCCATCTGTCCGCACTGAATCCCCCCCAAGTCTTGTTCACAGGAGGAGAAAACCTGCAACGTATCTGCACAAAACAACAAAGAAACAAGTCGCAGCAATTCTGCATCGTGTGAACAGCAACTCAGCACATGCAGGTATCTGTGGTGTGAACTCGTCCCTACAGCCGGAGGCCTGGAGAAGGTGAAATGTGACAGAGGAGGCGGACACACTATCCAGGGGCCCATATGAGGCAGCACTATCCAGGGGCCCATATGAGGCAGCACTATCCAGGGGCCCATATGAGGCAGCACTATCCAGGGGCCCATATGAGGCAGCACTATCCAGGGGCCCATATGAGGCAGCACTATCCAGGGGCCCATATGAGGCAGCATTATTCAGGGGCCCATATGAGGCAGCATTATTCAGGGGCCCATATGAGGCAGCACTATTCAGGGGCCCATATGAGGCAGCTCTATTCAGGGGCCCATATGAGGCAGCATTATTCAGGGGCCCATATGAGGCAGCACTATCCAGGGGCCCATATGAGGCAGCATTATTCAGGGGCCCATATGAGGCAGCATTATTCAGGGGCCCATATGAGGCAGCACTATTCAGGGGCCCATATGAGGCAGCTCTATTCAGGGGCCCATATGAGGCAGCATTATTCAGGGGCCCATATGAGGCAGCATTATTCAGGGGCCCATATGAGGCAGCACTATTCAGGGGCCCATATGAGGCAGCTCTATTCAGGGGCCCATATGAGGCAGCACTATTCAGGGGCCCCTATGAGGCAGCATTATTCAGGGGCCCATATGAGGCAGCACTATTCAGGGGCCCATATGAGGCAGCACTATTCAGGGGCCCACATGAGGCAGCACTATTCAGGGGCCCATATGAGGCAGCACTATTCAAGGGCCCATATGAGGCAGCACTATTCAGGGGCCCATATGAGGCAGCACTATCCAGGGGCCCATATGAGGCAGCACTATTCAAGGGCCCATATGAGGCAGCACTATTCAGGGGCCCATATGAGGCAGCACTATTCAGGGGCCCATATGAGGCAGCATTATTCAGGGGCCCATATGAGGCAGCACTATTCAGGGGCCCATATGAGGCAGCACTATTCAGGGGCCCATATGAGGCAGCACTATTCAGGGGCCCATATGAGGCAGCACTATTCAGGGGCCCATATGAGGCAGCGCTATTCAGGGGCCCATATGAGGCAGCACTATTCAGGGGCCCATATGAGGCAGCACTATTCAGGGGCCCATATGAGGCAGCACTATTCAGGGGCCCATATGAGGCAGCACTATTCAGGGGCCCATATGAGGCAGCACTATTCAGGGGCCCATATGAGGCAGCACTATTCAGGGGCCCATATGAGGCAGCGCTATTCAGGGGCCCATATGAGGCAGCACTATTCAGGGGCCCATCAACCAATAACCTTCCCCCCCCTATCTAGATCCCTGATGTGGGCCCCACCAAACATTGCCCCATATCTCAGCTTCCTGGACCCTCAAAGCAAAATATAGGGGGCAACTCCATCCACCATCCATCACTCAGCTTTCCCAGGCTCCTGAATGCTGTGTGAGGTTATGCTGTAATCCCAGGAAGGACCGATCACTATAGATTCCTGTTCAGCTCTGTGGGTAATCTGGGCGACTGTAACTAAATCAATCAAGATCTTACCCAGCTTTCCCAGGATCAGACACATCAGGGAAGCTCTCATTCTGCTCTGTGAGTTCCCTTGGGTTCTAGTGATTTCGGTGATTTCCCCTCATGTAACAATAACAGACGCTTCCTACGACCATTGTCCAAAAGTTGGAGGAGCTGATCCCGTCCCCAGATGTTCAGATTCCAAAAAGGTTTCAGCTTCCACAGAAGACAAGTCAGGACTGAGAGTGATGAGAGATAACCTGAAATAACGCTCCAGTCCCTACACATACAGTACATAACGCTCCAGTCCCTACACATACAGTATATAACGCTCCAGTCCCTACACATACAGTACATAACGCTCCAGTCCCTACACATACAGTATATAACGCTCCAGTCCCTACACATACAGTACATAACGCTCCAGTCCCTACACATACAGTATATAAGGCTCCAGTCCCTACACATACAGTACATAATGCTCCAGTCCCTACACATACAGTATATAATGCTCCAGTCCCTACACATACAGTACATAACGCTCCAGTCCCTACACATACAGTATATAACGCTCCAGTCCCTACACATACAGTATATAATATAAGGCTCCAGTCCCTACACATACAGTACATAATGCTCCAGTCCCTACACATACAGTATATAATGCTCCAGTCCCTACACATACAGTATATAATGCTCCAGTCCCTACACATACAGTATATAAGGCTCCAGTCCCTACACATACAGTACATAACGCTCCAGTCCCTACACATACAGTATATAATGCTCCAGTCCCTACACATACAGTATATAATGCTCCAGTCCCTACACATACAGTACATAACGCTCCAGTCCCTACACATACAGTATATAAGGCTCCAGTCCCTACACATACAGTATATAAGGCTCCAGTCCCTACACATACAGTATATAATGCTCCAGTCCCTACACATACAGTATATAATGCTCCAGTCCCTACACATACAGTATATAAGGCTCCAGTCCCTACACATACAGTACATAACGCTCCAGTCCCTACACATACAGTATATAACGCTCCAGTCCCTACACATACAGTATATAATGCTCCAGTCCCTACACATACAGTATATAATGCTCCAGTCCCTACACATACAGTATATAAGGCTCCAGTCCCTACACATACAGTACATAACGCTCCAGTCCCTACACATACAGTACATAACGCTTCAGTCCCTACATATACAGTATATAATATAAGGCTCCAGTCCCTACACATACAGTACATAACGCTCCAGTCCCTACGCATACAGTACATAACGCTCCAGTCCCTACACATACAGTACATAACGCTTCAGTCCCTACACATACAGTATATAATATAAGGCTCCAGTCCCTACACATACAGTACATAACGCTCCAGTCCCTACACATACAGTATATAAGGCTCCAGTCCCTACACATACAGTATATAACACTCCAGTCCCTACGCATACAGTACATAACGCTCCAGTCCCTACACATACAGTATATAATATAAGGCTCCAGTCCCTACACATACAGTACATAACGCTCCAGTCCCTACGCATACAGTATATAATATAAGGCTCCAGTCCCTACACATACAGTACATAACGCTACAGTCCCTTCACATACAGTATATAATATAAGGCTCCAGTCCCTACACATACAGTATATAATGCTCCAGTCCCTACACATACAGTACATAACGCTTCAGTCCCTACACATACAGTACATAACGCTCCAGTCCCTACGCATACAGTACATAACGCTCCAGTCCCTACACATACAGTATATAATATAACGCTCCAGTCCCTACACATACAGTACATAACGCTCCAGTCCCTACACATACAGTATATAACGCTCCAGTCCCTACACATACAGTACATAACGCTCCAGTCCCTACACATACAGTACATAACGCTCCAGTCCCTACACATACAGTATATAATGCTCCAGTCCCTACACATACAGTACATAACGCTCCAGTCCCTACACATACAGTATATAATGCTCCAGTCCCTACACATACAGTACATAACGCTCCAGTCCCTACACATACAGTATATAATGCTCCAGTCCCTACACATACAGCATATAACACTCCAGTCCCTACACATACAGTATATAATGCTCCAGTCCCTACACATACAGTACATAACGCTCCAGTCCCTACGCATACAGTATATAAGGCTCCAGTCCCTACACATACAGTATATAATATAACGCTCCAGTCCCTACACATACAGTATATAAGGCTCCAGTCCCTACACATACAGTATATAATATAAGGCTCCAGTCCCTACACATACAGTACATAACGCTCCAGTCCCTACACATACAGTACATAACGCTCCAGTCCCTACACATACAGTACATAACGCTCCAGTCCCTACACATACAGTATATAATATAACGCTCCAGTCCCTACACATACAGTACATAACGCTCCAGTCCCTACACATACAGTACATAACGCTTCAGTCCCTACACATACAGTACATAACGCTCCAGTCCCTACATATACAGTATATAATGCTCCAGTCCCTACATATACAGTACATAACGCTCCAGTCCCTACACATACAGTATATAATGCTCCAGTCCCTACACATACAGTATATAACACTCCAGTCCCTACACATACAGTATATAATGCTCCAGTCCCTACACATACAGTATATAACGCTCCAGTCCCTACACATACAGTATATAATATAACGCTCCAGTCCCTACACATACAGTATATAACACTCCAGTCCCTACACATACAGTATATAACGCTCCAGTCCCTACACATACAGTACATAACGCTCCAGTCCCTACACATACAGTACATAACGCTCCAGTCCCTACACATACAGTACATAACGCTCCAGTCCCTACACATACAGTATATAACGCTCCAGTCCCTACACATACAGTACATAACGCTCCAGTCCCTACACATACAGTGTATAATGCTCCAGTCCCTACACATACAGTATATAACGCTCCAGTCACTAGACATACAGTATATAACACTCCAGTCCCTACACATACAGTATATAACACTCCAGTCCCTACACATACAGTATATAATATAATGCTCCAGTCCCTACACATACAGTATATAACGCTCCAGTCCCTACACATACAGTATATAACACTCCAGTCCCTACACATACAGTATATAATATAATGCTCCAGTCCCTACACATACAGTATATAACGCTCCAGTCCCTAAACATACAGTATATAATGCTCCAGTCCCTACACATACAGTATATAACGCTCCAGTCCCTACACATACAGTATATAATGCTCCAGTCCCTACACATACAGTATATAAGGCTCCAGTCCCTACACATACAGTATATAATATAATGCTCCAGTCCCTACACATACAGTATATAACGCTCCAGTCCCTACACATACAGTACATAACGCTCCAGTCCCTACACATACAGTATATAAGGCTCCAGTCCCTACACATACAGTATATAATATAATGCTCCAGTCCCTACACATACAGTATATAACGCTCCAGTCCCTACACATACAGTATATAATATAACGCTCCAGTCCCTACACATACAGTATATAATGCTCCAGTCCCTACACATACAGTATATAATGCTCCAGTCCCTACACATACAGTATATAATGCTCCAGTCCCTACACATACAGTATATAATATAACGCTCCAGTCCCTACACATACAGTATATAATGCTCCAGTCCCTACACATACAGTATATAATGCTCCAGTCCCTACACATACAGTATATAATATAATGCTCCAGTCCCTACACATACAGTACATAACGCTCCAGTCCCTACACATACAGTACATAACGCTCCAGTCCCTACGCATACAGTATATAATATAACGCTCCAGTCCCTACACATACAGTATATAATATAAGGCTCCAGTCCCTACACATACAGTACATAACGCTCCAGTCCCTACACATACAGTATATAAGGCTCCAGTCCCTACACATACAGTATATAACACTCCAGTCCCTACACATACAGTATATAACGCGCCAGTCCCTACACATACAGTATATAACGCTCCAGTCCCTACACATACAGTACATAATGCTCCAGTCCCTACACATACAGTATATAATGCTCCAGTCCCTACACATACAGTATATAATGCTCCAGTCCCTACACATACAGTATATAACGCTCCAGTCCCTACACATACAGTGCATAACGCTCCAGTCCCTACACATACAGTATATAACACTCCAGTCCCTACACATACAGTATATAACGCTCCAGTCCCTACACATACAGTATATAACACTCCAGTCCCTACACATACAGTATATAACGCTCCAGTCCCTACACATACAGTATATAACACTCCAGTCCCTACACATACAGTATATAATATAATGCTCCAGTCCCTACACATACAGTATATAAGGCTCCAGTCCCTACACATACAGTATATAATGCTCCAGTCCCTACACATACAGTATATAACGCTCCAGTCCCTACACATACAGTGCATAACGCTCCAGTCCCTACACATACAGTATATAATATAATGCTCCAGTCCCTACACATACAGTATATAATATAACGCTCCAGTCCCTACACATACAGTATATAATATAACGCTCCAGTCCCTACACATACAGTACATAACGCTCCAGTCCCTACACATACAGTACATAACGCTCCAGTCCCTACACATACAGTATATAATGCTCCAGTCCCTACACATACAGTACATAACGCTCCAGTCCCTACACATACAGTATATAATGCTCCAGTCCCTACACATACAGTATATAATGCTCCAGTCCCTACACATACAGTATATAATATAACGCTCCAGTCCCTACACATACAGTATATAACACTCCAGTCCCTACACATACAGTATATAACGCTCCAGTCCCTACACATACAGTATATAATGCTCCAGTCCCTACACATACAGTATATAATATAAGGCTCCAGTCCCTACACATACAGTACATAACGCTCCAGTCCCTACACATACAGTACATAAAGCTCCAGTCCCTACACATACAGTACATAACGCTCCAGTCCCTACACATACAGTACATAACGCTCCAGTCCCTACATATACAGTATATAAGGCTCCAGTCCCTACATATACAGTACATAACGCTCGAGTCCCTACACATACAGTATATAACGCTCCAGTCCCTACACATACACTATATAAGGCTCCAGTCCCTACACATACAGTATATAAGACTCCAGTCCCTACACATACAGTACATAATGCTCCAGTCCCTACACATACAGTATATAACGCTCCAGTCCCTACACATACAGTATATAATGCTCCAGTCCCTACACATACAGTATATAATGCTCCAGTCCCTACACATACAGTACATAACACTCCAGTCCCTACACATACAGTATATAATGCTCCTGTCCCTACACATACAGTATATAATGATCCAGTCCCTACACATACAGTATATAAGGCTCCAGTCCCTACACATACAGTATATAACGCTCCAGTCCCTACACATACAGTATATAAGGCTCCAGTCCCTACACATACAGTATATAATATAAGACTCCAGTCCCTACACATACAGTATATAATATAACACTCCAGTCCCTACACATACAGTATTTAATATAAGGCTCCAGTCCCTACACATACAGTATATAATGCTCCAGTCCCTACACATACAGTATATAATATAACGCTCCAGTCCCTACACATACAGTATATAATATAACGCTCCAGTCCCTACACATACAGTACATAACGCTCCAGTCCCTACACAAACAGTATATAATGCTCCAGTCCCTACACATACAGTATATAATATAAGGCTCCAGTCCCTACACATACAGTACATAACGCTCCAGTCCCTACACATACAGTACATAATGCTCCAGTCCCTACACATACAGTATATAATGCTCCAGTCCCTACACATACAGTATATAACACTCCAGTCCCTACACATACAGTATATAACGCTCCAGTCCCTACACATACAGTATATAATATAATGCTCCAGTCCCTACACATACAGTATATAACACTCCAGTCCCTACACATACAGTATATAATGCTCCAGTCCCTACACATACAGTATATAACACTCCAGTCCCTACACATACAGTATATAACGCTCCAGTCCCTACACATACAGTATATAACGCTCCAGTCCCTACACATACAGTATATAATATAATGCTCCAGTCCCTACACATACAGTATATAATGCTCCAGTCCCTACACATACAGTATATAACGCTCCAGTCCCTACACATACAGTATATAATGCTCCAGTCCCTACACATACAGTATATAACGCTCCAGTCCCTACACATACAGTATATAACGCTCCAGTCCCTACACATACAGTATATAATATAATGCTCCAGTCCCTACACATACAGTGTATAATGCTCCAGTCCCTACACATACAGTATATAACACTCCAGTCCCTACACATACAGTGTATAATGCTCCAGTCCCTACACATACAGTATATAATGCTCCAGTCCCTACACATACAGTATATAACACTCCAGTCCCTACACATACAGTATATAATATAATGCTCCAGTCCCTACAAATACAGTATATAACGCTCCAGTCCCTAAACATACAGTATATAATGCTCCAGTCCCTACACATACAGTATATAACGCTCCAGTCCCTACACATACAGTATATAATGCTCCAGTCCCTACACATACAGTATATAAGGCTCCAGTCCCTACACATACAGTATATAACGCTCCAGTCCCTACACATACAGTATATAATATAATGCTCCAGTCCCTACACATACAGTATATAATATAATGCTCCAGTCCCTACACATACAGTATATAATATAATGCTCCAGTCCCTACACATACAGTATATAATATAACGCTCCAGTCCCTAGACATACAGTATATAATGCTCCAGTCCCTACACATACAGTATATAATATAATGCTCCAGTCCCTACACATACAGTATATAATATAACGCTCCAGTCCCTACACATACAGTACATAATGCTCCAGTCCCTACACATACAGTATATAATATAATGCTCCAGTCCCTACACATACAGTACATAACGCTCCAGTCCCTACACATACAGTACATAACGCTCCAGTCCCTACACATACAGTACATAACGCTCCAGTCCCTACACATACAGTATATAATATAACGCTCCAGTCCCTACACATACAGTATATAATATAACGCTCCAGTCCCTACACATACAGTATATAAGGCTCCAGTCCCTTCACATACAGTATATAATATAAGGCTCCAGTCCCTACACATACAGTATATAATATAACGCTCCAGTCCCTACACATACAGTATATAAGGCTCCAGTCCCTTCACATACAGTATATAATATAAGGCTCCAGTCCCTACACATACAGTATATAATGCTCCAGTCCCTACACATACAGTACATAACGCTCCAGTCCCTACACATACAGTATATAATGCTCCAGTCCCTACACATACAGCATATAACACTCCAGTCCCTACACATACAGTATATAAGGCTCCAGTCCCTACACATACAGTATATAAGGCTCCAGTCCCTACACATACAGTATATAATATAACGCTCCAGTCCCTACACATACAGTATATAAGGCTCCAGTCCCTACACATACAGTATATAATATAAGGCTCCAGTCCCTACACATACAGTACATAACGCTCCAGTCCCTACACATACAGTACATAACACTCCAGTCCCTACATATACAGTATATAAGGCTCCAGTCCCTACATATACAGTACATAACGCTCCAAACCCTACACATACAGTATATAACGCTCCAGTCCCTACACATACACTATATAAGGCTCCAGTCCCTACACATACAGTATATAAGGCTCCAGTCCCTACACATACAGTACATAATGCTCCAGTCCCTACACATACAGTATATAAGGCTCCAGTCCCTACACATACAGTATATAATGCTCCAGTCCCTACACATACAGTATATAACGCTCCAGTCCCTACACATACAGTATATAATGCTCCAGTCCCTACACATACAGTATATAACGCTCCAGTCCCTACACATACAGTATATAACACTCCAGTCCCTACACATACAATACATAACACTCCAGTCCCTACACATACAGTATATAATGCTCCAGTCCCTACACATACAGTATATAAGGCTCCAGTCCCTACACATACAGTATATAAGGCTCCAGTCCCTACACATACAGTATATAAGGCTCCAGTCCCTACACATACAGTATTTAATATAACGCTCCAGTCCCTACACATACAGTATATAATATAACGCTCCAGTCCCTACACATACAGTATATAAGGCTCCAGTCCCTTCACATACAGTATATAATATAAGGCTCCAGTCCCTACACATACAGTATATAATGCTCCAGTCCCTACACATACAGTACATAACGCTCCAGTCCCTACACATACAGTATATAATGCTCCAGTCCCTACACATACAGCATATAACACTCCAGTCCCTACGCATACAGTACATAACGCTCCAGTCCCTACACATACAGTATATAATGCTCCAGTCCCTACACATACAGTATATAATATAAGGCTCCAGTCCCTACACATACAGTGTATAATGCTACAGTCCCTACACCTACAGTATATAACACTCCAGTCCCTACACATACAGTATATAATATAATGCTCCAGTCCCTACACATACAGTACATAATGCTCCAGTCCCTACACATACAGTATATAATATAATGCTCCAGTCCCTACACATACACTATATAATGCTCCAGTCCCTACACATACAGTATATAATGCTCCAGTCCCTACACATACAGTATATAAGGCTCCAGTCCCTACACATACAGTACATAACGCTCCAGTCCCTACACATACAGTATATAAGGCTCCAGTCCCTACACATACAGTATATAACGCTCCAGTCCCTACACATACAGTATATAATGCTCCAGTCCCTACACATACAGTATATAACGCTCCAGTCCCTACACATACAGTATATAACGCTCCAGTCCCTACACATACAGTATATAATATAATGCTCCAGTCCCTACACATACAGTATATAACGCTCCAGTCCCTACACATACAGTATATAATGCTCCAGTCCCTACACATACAGTATATAACGCTCCAGTCCCTACACATACAGTATATAACGCTCCAGTCCCTACACATACAGTATATAATATAATGCTCCAGTCCCTACACATACAGTGTATAATGCTCCAGTCCCTACACATACAGTATATAACACTCCAGTCCCTACACATACAGTGTATAATGCTCCAGTCCCTACACATACAGTATATAATGCTCCAGTCCCTACACATACAGTATATAACACTCCAGTCCCTACACATACAGTATATAATATAATGCTTGTTACGCCGAGCGCTCCGGGTCCCCGCTCCTCCCCGGAGCGCTCGCTTCACTCTCCCCGCGGCAGCGCTCCGGTCACGTCCTCTGACCCGGGGCGCTGCGATCCTGCTGCCAGCCGGGATGCGATTCGCGATGCGGGTAGCGCCCGCTCGCGATGCGCACCCCGGCTCCCCTACCTGACTCGCTCCCCGTCTGTTCTGTCCCGGCGCGCGCGGCCCCGCTCCCTAGGGCGCGCGCGCGCCGGGTCTCTGCGATTTAAAGGGCCACTGCGCCGCTGATTGGCGCAGTGGTTCCAATTAGGGTTTTCACCTGTGCACTTCCCTATATTACCTCACTTCCCTTGCACTCCCTTGCCGGATCTTGTTGCCTTAGTGCCAGTGAAAGCGTTCCTTGTGTGTTCCTTGCCTGTGTTTCCAGACCTTCTGCCGTTGCCCCTGACTACGACCCTTGCTGCCTGCCCCGACCTTCTGCTACGTCCGACCTTGCTTCTGCCTACTCCCTTGTACCGCGCCTATCTTCAGCAGCCAGAGAGGTGAGCCGTTGCTAGTGGATACGACCTGGTCACTACCGCCGCAGCAAGACCATCCCGCTTTGCGGCGGGCTCTGGTGAAAACCAGTAGTGGCTTAGAACCGGTCCACTAGCACGGTCCACGCCAATCCCTCTCTGGCACAGAGGGTCCACTACCTGCCAGCCGGCATCGTGACAATGCTCCAGTCCCTACACATACAGTATATAACGCTCCAGTCCCTAAACATACAGTATATAATGCTCCAGTCCCTACACATACAGTATATAACGCTCCAGTCCCTACACATACAGTATATAATGCTCCAGTCCCTACACATACAGTATATAAGGCTCCAGTCCCTACACATACAGTATATAACGCTCCAGTCCCTACACATACAGTATATAATATAATGCTCCAGTCCCTACACATACAGTATATAACGCTCCAGTCCCTAGACATACAGTATATAATGCTCCAGTCCCTACACATACAGTATATAATATAATGCTCCAGTCCCTACACATACAGTACATAACGCTCCAGTCCCTACACATACAGTACATAATGCTCCAGTCCCTACACATACAGTATATAATATAATGCTCCAGTCCCTACACATACAGTACATAACGCTCCAGTCCCTACACATACAGTACATAACGCTCCAGTCCCTACGCATACAGTACATAACGCTCCAGTCCCTACACATACAGTATATAAGGCTCCAGTCCCTACACATACAGTATATAATGCTCCAGTCACTAGACATACAGTATATAACACTCCAGTCCCTACACATACAGTATATAATGCTCCAGTCCCTACACATACAGTATATAATGCTCCAGTCCCTACACATACAGTATATAAGGCTCCAGTCCCTACACATACAGTATATAACACTCCAGTCCCTACACATACAGTATATAACGCTCCAGTCCCTACACCTACAGTATATAACGCTCCAGTCCCTACACATACAGTATATAATATAAGGCTCCAGTCCCTACACATACAGTACATAATGCTCCAGTCCCTACACATACAGTATATAATGCTCCAGTCTCTACACATACAGTATATAATGCTCCAGTCCCTACACATACAGTATATAACGCTCCAGTCCCTACACATACAGTGCATAACGCTCCAGTCCCTACACATACAGTATATAACACTCCAGTCCCTACACATACAGTATATAACGCTCCAGTCCCTACACATACAGTATATAACACTCCAGTCCCTACACATACAGTATATAACGCTCCAGTCCCTACACATACAGTATATAACACTCCAGTCCCTACACATACAGTATATAATATAATGCTCCAGTCCCTACACATACAGTATATAAGGCTCCAGTCCCTACACATACAGTATATAATATAACGCTCCAGTCCCTACACATACAGTACATAACGCTCCAGTCCCTACACATACAGTACATAACGCTCCAGTCCCTACACATACAGTATATAATGCTCCAGTCCCTACACATACAGTACATAACGCTCCAGTCCCTACACATACAGTATATAATGCTCCAGTCCCTACACATACAGCATATAACACTCCAGTCCCTACACATACAGTATATAATGCTCCAGTCCCTACACATACAGTACATAACGCTCCAGTCCCTACACATACAGTATATAATATAACGCTCCAGTCCCTACACATACAGTATATAATATAACGCTCCAGTCCCTACACATACAGTATATAAGGCTCCAGTCCCTACACATACAGTATATAATATAAGGCTCCAGTCCCTACACATACAGTATATAATATAAGGCTCCAGTCCCTACACATACAGTACATAACGCTCCAGTCCCTACACATACAGTACATAACGCTCCAGTCCCTACACATACAGTACATAACGCTCCAGTCCCTACACATACAGTATATAATGCTCCAGTCCCTACACATACAGCATATAACACTCCAGTCCCTACGCATACAGTACATAACGCTCCAGTCCCTACACATACAGTATATAAGGCTCCAGTCCCTACACATACAGTATATAATATAACGCTCCAGTCCCTACACATACAGTATATAAGGCTCCAGTCCCTACACATACAGTATATAATATAAGGCTCCAGTCCCTACACATACAGTACATAACGCTCCAGTCCCTACACATACAGTACATAACGCTCCAGTCCCTACACATACAGTACATAACGCTCCAGTCCCTACACATACAGTACATAACGCTCCAGTCCCTACATATGTACTGTATGTGTAGGGACTGGAGCCTTATATACTGTATATGTAGGGACTGGAGCGTTATGTACTGTATGTGTAGGGACTGGAGCGTTATGTACTGTATGTGTAGGGACTGGAGCGTTATGTACTGTATGTGTAGGGACTGGAGCGTTATATACTGTATAACGCTCCAGTCCCTACACATACAGTATATAACGCTCCAGTCCCTACACATACACTATATAAGGCTCCAGTCCCTACACATACAGTATATAAGGCTCCAGTCCCTACACATACAGTACATAATGCTCCAGTCCCTACACATACAGTATATAACGCTCCAGTCCCTACACATACAGTATATAATGCTCCAGTCCCTACACATACAGTATATAACGCTCCAGTCCCTACACATACAGTATATAACACTCCAGTCCCTACACATACAGTACATAACACTCCAGTCCCTACACATACAGTATATAATGCTCCAGTCCCTACACATACAGTATATAAGGCTCCAGTCCCTACACATACAGTATATAAGGCTCCAGTCCCTACACATACAGTATATAAGGCTCCAGTCCCTACACATACAGTATATAAGGCTCCAGTCCCTACACATACAGTATATAATATAAGGCTCCAGTCCCTACACATACAGTATATAATATAAGGCTCCAGTCCCTACACATACAGTATATAATATAACACTCCAGTCCCTACACATACAGTATTTAATATAAGGCTCCAGTCCCTACACATACAGTATATAACGCTCCAGTCCCTACACATACAGTATATAATATAAGGCTCCAGTCCCTACACATACAGTGTATAATGCTCCAGTCCCTACACCTACAGTATATAACACTCCAGTCCCTACACATACAGTATATAACGCTCCAGTCCCTACACATACAGTATATAATATAATGCTCCAGTCCCTACACATACAGTATATAACGCTCCAGTCCCTACACATACAGTATATAATGCTCCAGTCCCTACACATACAGTATATAACGCTCCAGTCCCTACACATACAGTATATAACGCTCCAGTCCCTACACATACAGTATATAATATAATGCTCCAGTCCCTACACATACAGTATATAATGCTCCAGTCCCTACACATACAGTATATAACGCTCCAGTCCCTACACATACAGTATATAATGCTCCAGTCCCTACACATACAGTATATAACGCTCCAGTCCCTACACATACAGTATATAACGCTCCAGTCCCTACACATACAGTATATAATGCTCCTGTCCCTACACATACAGTATATAATGATCCAGTCCCTACACATACAGTATATAAGGCTCCAGTCCCTACACATACAGTATATAACGCTCCAGTCCCTACACATACAGTATATAAGGCTCCAGTCCCTACACATACAGTATATAATATAAGACTCCAGTCCCTACACATACAGTATATAATATAACACTCCAGTCCCTACACATACAGTATTTAATATAAGGCTCCAGTCCCTACACATACAGTATATAATGCTCCAGTCCCTACACATACAGTATATAATATAACGCTCCAGTCCCTACACATACAGTATATAATATAACGCTCCAGTCCCTACACATACAGTACATAACGCTCCAGTCCCTACACAAACAGTATATAATGCTCCAGTCCCTACACATACAGTATATAATATAAGGCTCCAGTCCCTACACATACAGTACATAACGCTCCAGTCCCTACACATACAGTACATAATGCTCCAGTCCCTACACATACAGTATATAATGCTCCAGTCCCTACACATACAGTATATAACACTCCAGTCCCTACACATACAGTATATAACGCTCCAGTCCCTACACATACAGTATATAATATAATGCTCCAGTCCCTACACATACAGTATATAACACTCCAGTCCCTACACATACAGTATATAATGCTCCAGTCCCTACACATACAGTATATAACACTCCAGTCCCTACACATACAGTATATAACGCTCCAGTCCCTACACATACAGTATATAACGCTCCAGTCCCTACACATACAGTATATAATATAATGCTCCAGTCCCTACACATACAGTATATAATGCTCCAGTCCCTACACATACAGTATATAACGCTCCAGTCCCTACACATACAGTATATAATGCTCCAGTCCCTACACATACAGTATATAACGCTCCAGTCCCTACACATACAGTATATAACGCTCCAGTCCCTACACATACAGTATATAATATAATGCTCCAGTCCCTACACATACAGTGTATAATGCTCCAGTCCCTACACATACAGTATATAACACTCCAGTCCCTACACATACAGTGTATAATGCTCCAGTCCCTACACATACAGTATATAATGCTCCAGTCCCTACACATACAGTATATAACACTCCAGTCCCTACACATACAGTATATAATATAATGCTCCAGTCCCTACAAATACAGTATATAACGCTCCAGTCCCTAAACATACAGTATATAATGCTCCAGTCCCTACACATACAGTATATAACGCTCCAGTCCCTACACATACAGTATATAATGCTCCAGTCCCTACACATACAGTATATAAGGCTCCAGTCCCTACACATACAGTATATAACGCTCCAGTCCCTACACATACAGTATATAATATAATGCTCCAGTCCCTACACATACAGTATATAATATAATGCTCCAGTCCCTACACATACAGTATATAATATAATGCTCCAGTCCCTACACATACAGTATATAATATAACGCTCCAGTCCCTAGACATACAGTATATAATGCTCCAGTCCCTACACATACAGTATATAATATAATGCTCCAGTCCCTACACATACAGTATATAATATAACGCTCCAGTCCCTACACATACAGTACATAATGCTCCAGTCCCTACACATACAGTATATAATATAATGCTCCAGTCCCTACACATACAGTACATAACGCTCCAGTCCCTACACATACAGTACATAACGCTCCAGTCCCTACACATACAGTACATAACGCTCCAGTCCCTACACATACAGTATATAATATAACGCTCCAGTCCCTACACATACAGTATATAATATAACGCTCCAGTCCCTACACATACAGTATATAAGGCTCCAGTCCCTTCACATACAGTATATAATATAAGGCTCCAGTCCCTACACATACAGTATATAATATAACGCTCCAGTCCCTACACATACAGTATATAAGGCTCCAGTCCCTTCACATACAGTATATAATATAAGGCTCCAGTCCCTACACATACAGTATATAATGCTCCAGTCCCTACACATACAGTACATAACGCTCCAGTCCCTACACATACAGTATATAATGCTCCAGTCCCTACACATACAGCATATAACACTCCAGTCCCTACGCATACAGTACATAACGCTCCAGTCCCTACACATACAGTATATAAGGCTCCAGTCCCTACACATACAGTATATAATATAACGCTCCAGTCCCTACACATACAGTATATAAGGCTCCAGTCCCTACACATACAGTATATAATATAAGGCTCCAGTCCCTACACATACAGTACATAACGCTCCAGTCCCTACACATACAGTACATAACACTCCAGTCCCTACATATACAGTATATAAGGCTCCAGTCCCTACATATACAGTACATAACGCTCCAAACCCTACACATACAGTATATAACGCTCCAGTCCCTACACATACACTATATAAGGCTCCAGTCCCTACACATACAGTATATAAGGCTCCAGTCCCTACACATACAGTACATAATGCTCCAGTCCCTACACATACAGTATATAAGGCTCCAGTCCCTACACATACAGTATATAATGCTCCAGTCCCTACACATACAGTATATAACGCTCCAGTCCCTACACATACAGTATATAATGCTCCAGTCCCTACACATACAGTATATAACGCTCCAGTCCCTACACATACAGTATATAACACTCCAGTCCCTACACATACAATACATAACACTCCAGTCCCTACACATACAGTATATAATGCTCCAGTCCCTACACATACAGTATATAAGGCTCCAGTCCCTACACATACAGTATATAAGGCTCCAGTCCCTACACATACAGTATATAAGGCTCCAGTCCCTACACATACAGTATTTAATATAACGCTCCAGTCCCTACACATACAGTATATAATATAACGCTCCAGTCCCTACACATACAGTATATAAGGCTCCAGTCCCTTCACATACAGTATATAATATAAGGCTCCAGTCCCTACACATACAGTATATAATGCTCCAGTCCCTACACATACAGTACATAACGCTCCAGTCCCTACACATACAGTATATAATGCTCCAGTCCCTACACATACAGCATATAACACTCCAGTCCCTACGCATACAGTACATAACGCTCCAGTCCCTACACATACAGTATATAATGCTCCAGTCCCTACACATACAGTATATAATATAAGGCTCCAGTCCCTACACATACAGTGTATAATGCTACAGTCCCTACACCTACAGTATATAACACTCCAGTCCCTACACATACAGTATATAATATAATGCTCCAGTCCCTACACATACAGTACATAATGCTCCAGTCCCTACACATACAGTATATAATATAATGCTCCAGTCCCTACACATACACTATATAATGCTCCAGTCCCTACACATACAGTATATAATGCTCCAGTCCCTACACATACAGTATATAAGGCTCCAGTCCCTACACATACAGTACATAACGCTCCAGTCCCTACACATACAGTATATAAGGCTCCAGTCCCTACACATACAGTATATAACGCTCCAGTCCCTACACATACAGTATATAATGCTCCAGTCCCTACACATACAGTATATAACGCTCCAGTCCCTACACATACAGTATATAACGCTCCAGTCCCTACACATACAGTATATAATATAATGCTCCAGTCCCTACACATACAGTATATAACGCTCCAGTCCCTACACATACAGTATATAATGCTCCAGTCCCTACACATACAGTATATAACGCTCCAGTCCCTACACATACAGTATATAACGCTCCAGTCCCTACACATACAGTATATAATATAATGCTCCAGTCCCTACACATACAGTGTATAATGCTCCAGTCCCTACACATACAGTATATAACACTCCAGTCCCTACACATACAGTGTATAATGCTCCAGTCCCTACACATACAGTATATAATGCTCCAGTCCCTACACATACAGTATATAACACTCCAGTCCCTACACATACAGTATATAATATAATGCTTGTTACGCCGAGCGCTCCGGGTCCCCGCTCCTCCCCGGAGCGCTCGCTTCACTCTCCCCGCGGCAGCGCTCCGGTCACGTCCTCTGACCCGGGGCGCTGCGATCCTGCTGCCAGCCGGGATGCGATTCGCGATGCGGGTAGCGCCCGCTCGCGATGCGCACCCCGGCTCCCCTACCTGACTCGCTCCCCGTCTGTTCTGTCCCGGCGCGCGCGGCCCCGCTCCCTAGGGCGCGCGCGCGCCGGGTCTCTGCGATTTAAAGGGCCACTGCGCCGCTGATTGGCGCAGTGGTTCCAATTAGGGTTTTCACCTGTGCACTTCCCTATATTACCTCACTTCCCTTGCACTCCCTTGCCGGATCTTGTTGCCTTAGTGCCAGTGAAAGCGTTCCTTGTGTGTTCCTTGCCTGTGTTTCCAGACCTTCTGCCGTTGCCCCTGACTACGACCCTTGCTGCCTGCCCCGACCTTCTGCTACGTCCGACCTTGCTTCTGCCTACTCCCTTGTACCGCGCCTATCTTCAGCAGCCAGAGAGGTGAGCCGTTGCTAGTGGATACGACCTGGTCACTACCGCCGCAGCAAGACCATCCCGCTTTGCGGCGGGCTCTGGTGAAAACCAGTAGTGGCTTAGAACCGGTCCACTAGCACGGTCCACGCCAATCCCTCTCTGGCACAGAGGGTCCACTACCTGCCAGCCGGCATCGTGACAATGCTCCAGTCCCTACACATACAGTATATAACGCTCCAGTCCCTAAACATACAGTATATAATGCTCCAGTCCCTACACATACAGTATATAACGCTCCAGTCCCTACACATACAGTATATAATGCTCCAGTCCCTACACATACAGTATATAAGGCTCCAGTCCCTACACATACAGTATATAACGCTCCAGTCCCTACACATACAGTATATAATATAATGCTCCAGTCCCTACACATACAGTATATAACGCTCCAGTCCCTAGACATACAGTATATAATGCTCCAGTCCCTACACATACAGTATATAATATAATGCTCCAGTCCCTACACATACAGTACATAACGCTCCAGTCCCTACACATACAGTACATAATGCTCCAGTCCCTACACATACAGTATATAATATAATGCTCCAGTCCCTACACATACAGTACATAACGCTCCAGTCCCTACACATACAGTACATAACGCTCCAGTCCCTACGCATACAGTACATAACGCTCCAGTCCCTACACATACAGTATATAAGGCTCCAGTCCCTACACATACAGTATATAATGCTCCAGTCACTAGACATACAGTATATAACACTCCAGTCCCTACACATACAGTATATAATGCTCCAGTCCCTACACATACAGTATATAATGCTCCAGTCCCTACACATACAGTATATAAGGCTCCAGTCCCTACACATACAGTATATAACACTCCAGTCCCTACACATACAGTATATAACGCTCCAGTCCCTACACCTACAGTATATAACGCTCCAGTCCCTACACATACAGTATATAATATAAGGCTCCAGTCCCTACACATACAGTACATAATGCTCCAGTCCCTACACATACAGTATATAATGCTCCAGTCTCTACACATACAGTATATAATGCTCCAGTCCCTACACATACAGTATATAACGCTCCAGTCCCTACACATACAGTGCATAACGCTCCAGTCCCTACACATACAGTATATAACACTCCAGTCCCTACACATACAGTATATAACGCTCCAGTCCCTACACATACAGTATATAACACTCCAGTCCCTACACATACAGTATATAACGCTCCAGTCCCTACACATACAGTATATAACACTCCAGTCCCTACACATACAGTATATAATATAATGCTCCAGTCCCTACACATACAGTATATAAGGCTCCAGTCCCTACACATACAGTATATAATATAACGCTCCAGTCCCTACACATACAGTACATAACGCTCCAGTCCCTACACATACAGTACATAACGCTCCAGTCCCTACACATACAGTATATAATGCTCCAGTCCCTACACATACAGTACATAACGCTCCAGTCCCTACACATACAGTATATAATGCTCCAGTCCCTACACATACAGCATATAACACTCCAGTCCCTACACATACAGTATATAATGCTCCAGTCCCTACACATACAGTACATAACGCTCCAGTCCCTACACATACAGTATATAATATAACGCTCCAGTCCCTACACATACAGTATATAATATAACGCTCCAGTCCCTACACATACAGTATATAAGGCTCCAGTCCCTACACATACAGTATATAATATAAGGCTCCAGTCCCTACACATACAGTATATAATATAAGGCTCCAGTCCCTACACATACAGTACATAACGCTCCAGTCCCTACACATACAGTACATAACGCTCCAGTCCCTACACATACAGTACATAACGCTCCAGTCCCTACACATACAGTATATAATGCTCCAGTCCCTACACATACAGCATATAACACTCCAGTCCCTACGCATACAGTACATAACGCTCCAGTCCCTACACATACAGTATATAAGGCTCCAGTCCCTACACATACAGTATATAATATAACGCTCCAGTCCCTACACATACAGTATATAAGGCTCCAGTCCCTACACATACAGTATATAATATAAGGCTCCAGTCCCTACACATACAGTACATAACGCTCCAGTCCCTACACATACAGTACATAACGCTCCAGTCCCTACACATACAGTACATAACGCTCCAGTCCCTACACATACAGTACATAACGCTCCAGTCCCTACATATGTACTGTATGTGTAGGGACTGGAGCCTTATATACTGTATATGTAGGGACTGGAGCGTTATGTACTGTATGTGTAGGGACTGGAGCGTTATGTACTGTATGTGTAGGGACTGGAGCGTTATGTACTGTATGTGTAGGGACTGGAGCGTTATATACTGTATAACGCTCCAGTCCCTACACATACAGTATATAACGCTCCAGTCCCTACACATACACTATATAAGGCTCCAGTCCCTACACATACAGTATATAAGGCTCCAGTCCCTACACATACAGTACATAATGCTCCAGTCCCTACACATACAGTATATAACGCTCCAGTCCCTACACATACAGTATATAATGCTCCAGTCCCTACACATACAGTATATAACGCTCCAGTCCCTACACATACAGTATATAACACTCCAGTCCCTACACATACAGTACATAACACTCCAGTCCCTACACATACAGTATATAATGCTCCAGTCCCTACACATACAGTATATAAGGCTCCAGTCCCTACACATACAGTATATAAGGCTCCAGTCCCTACACATACAGTATATAAGGCTCCAGTCCCTACACATACAGTATATAAGGCTCCAGTCCCTACACATACAGTATATAATATAAGGCTCCAGTCCCTACACATACAGTATATAATATAAGGCTCCAGTCCCTACACATACAGTATATAATATAACACTCCAGTCCCTACACATACAGTATTTAATATAAGGCTCCAGTCCCTACACATACAGTATATAACGCTCCAGTCCCTACACATACAGTATATAATATAAGGCTCCAGTCCCTACACATACAGTGTATAATGCTCCAGTCCCTACACCTACAGTATATAACACTCCAGTCCCTACACATACAGTATATAACGCTCCAGTCCCTACACATACAGTATATAATATAATGCTCCAGTCCCTACACATACAGTATATAACGCTCCAGTCCCTACACATACAGTATATAATGCTCCAGTCCCTACACATACAGTATATAACGCTCCAGTCCCTACACATACAGTATATAACGCTCCAGTCCCTACACATACAGTATATAATATAATGCTCCAGTCCCTACACATACAGTATATAATGCTCCAGTCCCTACACATACAGTATATAACGCTCCAGTCCCTACACATACAGTATATAATGCTCCAGTCCCTACACATACAGTATATAACGCTCCAGTCCCTACACATACAGTATATAACGCTCCAGTCCCTACACATACAGTATATAATATAATGCTCCAGTCCCTACACATACAGTATATAATGCTCCAGTCCCTACACATACAGTATATAACGCTCCAGTCCCTGCACATACAGTATATAACGCTCCAGTCCCTACACATACAGTATATAATATAATGCTCCAGTCCCTACACATACAGTATATAATGCTCCAGTCCCTACACATACAGTATATAAGGCTCCAGTCCCTACACATACAGTATATAATGCTCCAGTCCCTACACATACAGCATATAACACTCCAGTCCCTACACATACAGTATATAATGCTCCAGTCCCTACACATACAGTATATAATGCTCCAGTCCCTACACATACAGTATATAACGCTCCAGTCCCTACACATACAGTATATAACGCTCCAGTCCCTACACATACAGTATATAACGCTCCAGTCCCTACACATACAGTACATAACGCTCCAGTCCCTACACATACAGTATATAACGCTCCAGTCCCTACACATACAGTATATAACGCTCCAGTCCCTACACATACAGTATATAATATAATGCTCCAGTCCCTACACATACAGTATATAATGCTCCAGTCCCTACACATACAGTATATAATGCTCCAGTCCCTACACATACAGTATATAACGCTCCAGTCCCTACACATACAGTATATAACGCTCCAGTCCCTACACATACAGTATATAATATAATGCTCCAGTCCCTACACATACAGTGTATAATGCTCCAGTCCCTACACATACAGTATATAACACTCCAGTCCCTACACATACAGTGTATAATGCTCCAGTCCCTACACATACAGTATATAATGCTCCAGTCCCTACACATACAGTATATAACACTCCAGTCCCTACACATACAGTATATAATATAATGCTCCAGTCCCTACACATACAGTATATAACGCTCCAGTCCCTAAACATACAGTATATAATGCTCCAGTCCCTACACATACAGTATATAACGCTCCAGTCCCTACACATACAGTATATAATGCTCCAGTCCCTACACATACAGTATATAAGGCTCCAGTCCCTACACATACAGTATATAACGCTCCAGTCCCTACACATACAGTATATAATATAATGCTCCAGTCCCTACACATACAGTATATAACGCTCCAGTCCCTAGACATACAGTATATAATGCTCCAGTCCCTACACATACAGTATATAATATAATGCTCCAGTCCCTACACATACAGTACATAACGCTCCAGTCCCTACACATACAGTACATAATGCTCCAGTCCCTACACATACAGTATATAATATAATGCTCCAGTCCCTACACATACAGTACATAACGCTCCAGTCCCTACACATACAGTACATAACGCTCCAGTCCCTACGCATACAGTACATAACGCTCCAGTCCCTACACATACAGTATATAAGGCTCCAGTCCCTACACATACAGTATATAACACTCCAGTCCCTACACATACAGTATATAACGCTCCAGTCCCTACACATACAGTATATAACGCTCCAGTCCCTACACATACAGTATATAATATAAGGCTCCAGTCCCTACACATACAGTACATAATGCTCCAGTCCCTACACATACAGTATATAATGCTCCAGTCCCTACACATACAGTATATAATGCTCCAGTCCCTACACATACAGTATATAACGCTCCAGTCCCTACACATACAGTGCATAACGCTCCAGTCCCTACACATACAGTATATAACGCTCCAGTCCCTAGACATACAGTATATAATGCTCCAGTCCCTACACATACAGTATATAATATAATGCTCCAGTCCCTACACATACAGTACATAACGCTCCAGTCCCTACACATACAGTATATAACGCTCCAGTCCCTACACATACAGTATATAATATAATGCTCCAGTCCCTACACATACAGTACATAACGCTCCAGTCCCTACACATACAGTACATAACGCTCCAGTCCCTACGCATACAGTACATAACGCTCCAGTCCCTACACATACAGTATATAAGGCTCCAGTCCCTACACATACAGTATATAAGGCTCCAGTCCCTACACATACAGTATATAACACTCCAGTCCCTACACATACAGTATATAACGCTCCAGTCCCTACACATACAGTATATAACGCTCCAGTCCCTACACATACAGTATATAATATAAGGCTCCAGTCCCTACACATACAGTACATAATGCTCCAGTCCCTACACATACAGTATATAATGCTCCAGTCCCTACACATACAGTATATAATGCTCCAGTCCCTACACATACAGTATATAACGCTCCAGTCCCTACACATACAGTGCATAACGCTCCAGTCCCTACACATACAGTATATAACACTCCAGTCCCTACACATACAGTATATAACGCTCCAGTCCCTACACATACAGTATATAACACTCCAGTCCCTACACATACAGTATATAACGCTTCAGTCCCTACACATACAGTATATAACACTCCAGTCCCTACACATACAGTATATAATATAATGCTCCAGTCCCTACACATACAGTATATAAGGCTCCAGTCCCTACACATACAGTATATAATATAACGCTCCAGTCCCTACACATACAGTATATAATATAACGCTCCAGTCCCTACACATACAGTACATAACGCTCCAGTCCCTACACATACAGTACATAACGCTCCAGTCCCTACACATACAGTATATAATGCTCCAGTCCCTACACATACAGTACATAACGCTCCAGTCCCTACACATACAGTATATAATATAACGCTCCAGTCCCTACACATACAGTATATAATATAACGCTCCAGTCCCTACACATACAGTATATAAGGCTCCAGTCCCTACACATACAGTATATAATATAAGGCTCCAGTCCCTACACATACAGTATATAATATAAGGCTCCAGTCCCTACACATACAGTACATAACGCTCCAGTCCCTACACATACAGTACATAACGCTCCAGTCCCTACACATACAGTATATAATGCTCCAGTCCCTACACATACAGTACATAACGCTCCAGTCCCTACACATACAGTATATAATGCTCCAGTCCCTACACATACAGCATATAACACTCCAGTCCCTACGCATACAGTACATAACGCTCCAGTCCCTACACATACAGTATATAAGGCTCCAGTCCCTACACATACAGTATATAATATAACGCTCCAGTCCCTACACATACAGTATATAAGGCTCCAGTCCCTACACATACAGTATATAATATAAGGCTCCAGTCCCTACACATACAGTACATAACGCTCCAGTCCCTACACATACAGTACATAACGCTCCAGTCCCTACACATACAGTACATAACGCTCCAGTCCCTACACATACAGTACATAACGCTCCAGTCCCTACACATACAGTACATAACGCTCCAGTCCCTACACATACAGTATATAACGCTCCAGTCCCTACACATACACTATATAAGGCTCCAGTCCCTACACATACAGTATATAAGGCTCCAGTCCCTACACATACAGTACATAATGCTCCAGTCCCTACACATACAGTATATAACGCTCCAGTCCCTACACATACAGTATATAATGCTCCAGTCCCTACACATACAGTATATAACGCTCCAGTCCCTACACATACAGTATATAACACTCCAGTCCCTACACATACAGTACATAACACTCCAGTCCCTACACATACAGTATATAATGCTCCAGTCCCTACACATACAGTATATAAGGCTCCAGTCCCTACACATACAGTATATAAGGCTCCAGTCCCTACACATACAGTATATAAGGCTCCAGTCCCTACACATACAGTATATAAGGCTCCAGTCCCTACACATACAGTATATAAGGCTCCAGTCCCTACACATACAGTATATAATATAAGGCTCCAGTCCCTACACATACAGTATATAATATAACACTCCAGTCCCTACACATACAGTATTTAATATAAGGCTCCAGTCCCTACACATACAGTATATAACGCTCCAGTCCCTACACATACAGTATATAATATAAGGCTCCAGTCCCTACACATACAGTGTATAATGCTCCAGTCCCTACACCTACAGTATATAACACTCCAGTCCCTACACATACAGTATATAACGCTCCAGTCCCTACACATACAGTATATAATATAATGCTCCAGTCCCTACACATACAGTATATAACGCTCCAGTCCCTACACATACAGTATATAATGCTCCAGTCCCTACACATACAGTATATAACGCTCCAGTCCCTACACATACAGTATATAATATAATGCTCCAGTCCCTACACATACAGTATATAATGCTCCAGTCCCTACACATACAGTATATAACGCTCCAGTCCCTACACATACAGTATATAATGCTCCAGTCCCTACACATACAGTATATAACGCTCCAGTCCCTACACATACAGTATATAATATAATGCTCCAGTCCCTACACATACAGTATATAATGCTCCAGTCCCTACACATACAGTATATAACGCTCCAGTCCCTACACATACAGTATATAATGCTCCAGTCCCTACACATACAGTATATAACGCTCCAGTCCCTACACATACAGTATATAACGCTCCAGTCCCTACACATACAGTATATAATATAATGCTCCAGTCCCTACACATACAGTATATAATTCTCCAGTCCCTACACATACAGTATATAACGCTCCAGTCCCTACACATACAGTATATAACGCTCCAGTCCCTACACATACAGTATATAATATAATGATCCAGTCCCTACACATACAGTATATAATGCTCCAGTCCCTACACATACAGTATATAAGGCTCCAGTCCCTACACATACAGTATATAATGCTCCAGTCCCTACACATACAGCATATAACACTCCAGTCCCTACACATACAGTATATAATGCTCCAGTCCCTACACATACAGTATATAATGCTCCAGTCCCTACACATACAGTATATAACGCTCCAGTCCCTACACATACAGTATATAATGCTCCAGTCCCTACACATACAGTATATAACGCTCCAGTCCCTACACATACAGTACATAACGCTCCAGTCCCTACACATACAGTATATAACGCTCCAGTCCCTACACATACAGTATATAACGCTCCAGTCCCTACACATACAGTATATAATATAATGCTCCAGTCCCTACACATACAGTATATAATGCTCCAGTCCCTACACATACAGTATATAATGCTCCAGTCCCTACACATACAGTATATAACGCTCCAGTCCCTACACATACAGTATATAATGCTCCAGTCCCTACACATACAGTATATAATGCTCCAGTCCCTACACATACAGTACATAACGCTCCAGTCCCTACACATACAGTATATAATGCTCCAGTCCCTACACATACAGTACATAACGCTCCAGTCCCTACACATACAGTATATAACACTCCAGTCCCTACACATACAGTATATAATGCTCCAGTCCCTACACATACAGTATATAACGCTCCAGTCCCTACACATACAGTATATAATGCTCCAGTCCCTACACATACAGTATATAATGCTCCAGTCCCTACACATACAGTACATAACGCTCCAGTCCCTACACATACAGTATATAATGCTCCAGTCCCTACACATACAGTACATAACGCTCCAGTCCCTACACATACAGTACATAACGCTCCAGTCCCTACACATACAGTATATAATGCTCCAGTCCCTACACATACAGTATATAATATAATGCTCCAGTCCCTACACATACAGTATATAAGGCTCCAGTCCCTACACATACAGTATATAACACTCCAGTCCCTACACATACAGTATATAATATAATGCTCCAGTCCCTACACATACAGTATATTACGCTCCAGTCCCTACACATACAGTATATAACGCTCCAGTCCCTACACATACAGTATATAACGCTCCAGTCCCTACACATACAGTATATAAGGCTCCAGTCCCTACACATACAGTATATAACACTCCAGTCCCTACACATACAGTATATAATGCTCCAGTCTCTACACATACAGTATATTATGCTCCAGTCCCTACACATACAGTATATAACGTTCCAGTCCCTACACATACAGTATATAATGCTCCAGTCCCTACACATACAGTACATAACGCTCCAGTCCCTACACATACAGTATATAATATAATGCTCCAGTCCCTACACATACAGTATATAATATAATGCTCCAGTCCCTACACATACAGTATATAATATAAGGCTCCAGTCCCTACACATACAGTACATAACGCTCCAGTCCCTACACATACAGTATATAATGCTCCAGTCCCTACACATACAGTATATAACGCTCCAGTCTCTACACATAAAGCATATAACACTCCAGTCCCTACACATACAGTATATAATGCTCCAGTCCCTACACATACAGTATATAATATAAGGCTCCAGTCCCTACACATACAGTACATAACGCTCCAGTCCCTACACATACAGTTTATAACGCTCCAGTCCCTACACATACAGTATATGAGGCTCCAGTCCCTACACATACAGTATATAACACTCCAGTCCCTACACATACAGTACATAACGCTCCAGTCCCTACACATACAGTATATAATGCTCCAGTCCTTACACATACAGTATATAACGCTCCAGTCCCTACACATACAGTATATAAGGCTCCAGTCCCTACACATACAGTACATAACACTCCAGTCCCTACACATACAGTATATAATATAATGCTCCAGTCCCTACACATACAGTATATAACACTTCAGTCCCTACACATACATTATATAATGCTCCAGTCCCTACACATACAGTATATAATGCTCCAGTCCCTTCACATACAGTATATAACACTCCAGTCCCTACACATACAGTATATAATGCTCCAGTCCTTACACATACAGTACATAACACTCCAGTCCCTACACATACAGTACATAACGCTCCAGTCCCTACACATACAGTATATAATGCTCCAGTCCCTACACATACAGTATATAATGCTCCAGTCCTTACACATACAGTATATAACGCTCCAGTCCCTACACATACAGTACATAACGCTCCAGTCCCTACGCATACAGTACATAACGCTCCAGTCCCTACACATACAGTATATAACGCTCCAGTCCCTACACATACAGTATATAACGCTCCAGTCCCTACACATACAGTACATAACACTCCAGTCCCTACACATACAGTACATAATACTCCAGTCCCTACACATACAGTATATAAGGTTCCAGTCCCTACACATACAATATATAACGCTCCAGTCCCTACACATACAGTATATAATATAATGCTCCAGTCCCTACACATACAGTATATAATATAACACTCCAGTCCCTACACATACAGTACATAACGCTCCAGTCCTTACACATACAGTACATAACGCTCCAGTCCCTACACATACAGTATATAACGCTCCAGTCCCTACACATACAGTATATAATATAACGCTCCAGTCCCTACACATACAGTATATAACGCTCCAGTCCCTACACATACAGTACATAATGCTCCAGTCCCTACACATACAGTATATAACGCTCCAGTCCCTACACATACAGTACATAATGCTCCAGTCCCTACACATACAGTATATAATGCTCCAGTCCCTACACATACAGTATATAACGCTCCAGTCCCTACACATACAGTATATATAACGCTCCAGTCCCTACACATACAGTATATAATATAAGGCTCCAGTCCCTACACATACAGTATATACTGCTCCAGTCCCTACACATACAGTATATAATATAATGCTCCAGTCCCTACACATACAGTATATAATATAACGCTCCAGTCCCTACACATACAGTAAATAATATAACGCTCCAGTCCCTACACATACAGTACATAACGCTCCAGTCCCTACACATACAGTACATAACGCTCCAGTCCCTACACATACAGTATATAATATAACGCTCCAGTCCCTACACATACAGTAAATAATATAACGCTCCAGTCCCTACACATACAGTACATAATGCTCCAGTCCCTACACATACAGCATATAACACTCCAGTCCCTACACATACAGTATATAACGCTCCAGTCCCTACACATACAGTATATAATATAACGCTCCAGTCCCTACACATACAGTACATAACGCTCCAGTCCCTACACATACAGTACATAATGCTCCAGTCCCTACACATACAGTATATAATGCTCCAGTCCCTACACATACAATATATAATGCTCCAGTCCCTACACATACAGTATATAATGCTCCAGTCCCTACACATACAGTATATAATATAAGGCTCCAGTCCCTACACATACAGTATATAATGCTCCAGTCCCTACACATACAGTATATAACACTCCAGTCCCTACACATACAGTACATAACACTCCAGTCCCTACACATACAGTATATAACGCTCCAGTCCCTACACATACAGTATATAATATAATGCTCCAGTCCCTACACATACAGTACATAACGCTCCAGTCCCTACACATACAGTATATAATGCTCCAGTCCCTACACATACAATATATAATGCTCCAGTCCCTACACATACAGTACATAATGCTCCAGTCCCTACACATACAGTATATAATATAAGGCTCCAGTCCCTACACATACAGTACATAACACTCCAGTCCCTACACATACAATATATAAGGCTCCAGTCCCTACACATACAGTATATAACGCTCCAGTCCCTACACATACAGTATATAATGCTCCAGTCCCTACACATACAGTATATAATGCTCCAGTCCCTTCACATACAGTATATAAGGCTACAGTCCCTACACATACAGTATATAATGCTCCAGTCCCTACACATACAGTATATAATATAACGCTCCAGTCCCTACACATACAGTATATAATATAACACTCCAGTCCCTACACATACAGTACATAACGCTCCAGTCCCTACACATACAGTATATAAGGCTCCAGTCCCTACACATACAGTATATAACGCTCCAGTCCCTACACATACAGTATATAATATAAGGCTCCAGTCCCTACACATACAGTACATAACACTCCAGTCCCTACACATACAGTATATAACACTCCAGTCCCTACACATACAGTATATAAGGCTCCAGTCCCTACACATACAGTATATAAGGCTCCAGTCCCTACACATACAGTACATAATGCTCCAGTCCCTACACATACAGTATATAACGCTCCAGTCCCTACACATACAGTATATAATGCTCCAGTCCCTACACATACAGTATATAACGCTCCAGTCCCTACACATACAGTATATAATGCCCCAGTCCCTACACATACAGTATATAAGGCTCCAGTCCCTACACATACAGTATATAATATAAGGCTCCAGTCCCTACACATACAGTATATAAGGCTCCAGTCCCTACACATACAGTATATAATGCTCCAGTCCCTACACACAGTATATAATGCTCCAGTCCCTACACATACAGTATATAACACTCCAGTCCCTACACATACAGTGTATAATTCTCCAGTCCCTACACATACAGTGTATAATGCTCCAGTCCCTACACATAAAGTATATAATGCTCCAGTCCCTACACATACAGTATATAAGGCTCCAGTCCCTACACATACAGTATATAAGGCTCCAGTCCCTACACATACAGTATATAAGGCTCCAGTCCCTACACATACAGTATATAATATAAGGCTCCAGTCCCTACACATACAGTATAGAAGGCTCCAGTCCCTACACATACAGTATATAATGCTCCAGTCCCTACACATACAGTATATAATATAATGCTCCAGTCCCTACACATACAGTATATAATGCTCCAGTCCCTACACATACAGTATATAATGCTCCAGTCCCTACACCTACAGTATATAAGGCTCCAGTCCCTACACATACAGTATATAATGCTCCAGTCCCTACACATACAGTATAAAATATAATGCTCCAGTCCCTACACATACAGTATATAATGCTCCAGTCCCTACACATACAGTATATAAGGCTCCAGTCCCTACACATACAGTATATAACGCTCCAGTCCCTACACATACAGTATATAAGGCTCCAGTCCCTACACATACAGTATATAATATAAGGCTCCAGTCCCTACACATACAGTACATAACGCTCCAGTCCCTACACATACAGTACATAACGCTCCAGTCCCTACACATACAGTATATAAGGCTCCAGTCCCTACACATACAGTATATAATATAACGCTCCAGTCCCTACACATACAGTATATAACGCTCCAGTCCCTACACATACAGTATATAAGGCTCCAGTCCCTACACATACAGTATATAATATAATGCTCCAGTCCCTACACATACAGTATATAACACTCCAGTCCCTACATATACAGTATATAACGCTCCAGTCCCTACACATACAGTATATAACGCTCCAGTCCCTACACATACAGTATATAATATAACGCTCCAGTCCCTACACATACAGTATATAATGCTCCAGTCCCTACACATACAGTATATAAGGCTCCAGTCCCTACACATACAGTATATAATGCTCCAGTCCCTACACATACAGTACATAACGCTCCAGTCCCTACACATACAGTATATAATATAACGCTCCAGTCCCTACACATACAGTATATAATATAAGGCTCCAGTCCCTACACATATAGTATATAACACTCCAGTCCCTACACATACAGTATATAAGGCTCCAGTCCCTACACATACAGTATATAATGCTCCAGTCCCTACACATACAGTATATAATGATCCAGTCCCTACACATACAGTATATAATGCTCCAGTCCCTACACATACAGTATATAAGGCTCCAGTCCCTACACATACAGTATATAATATAAGGCTCCAGTCCCTACACATACAGTACATAACGCTCCAGTCCCTACACATACAGTATATAAGGCTCCAGTCCCTACAAATACAGTATATAAGGCTCCAGTCCCTACACATACAGTATATAATATAACGCTCCAGTCCCTACACATACAGTATATAACGCTCCAGTCCCTACACATACAGTATATAAGGCTCCAGTCCCTACACATACAGTATATAATATAATGCTCCAGTCCCTACACATACAGTATATAACACTCCAGTCCCTACACATACAGTATATAACGCTCCAGTCCCTACACATACAGTATATAAGGCTCCAGTCCCTACACATACAGTATATAAGGCTCCAGTCCCTACACATACAGTATGTAACACTCCAGTCCCTACACATACAGTGCATAACGCTCCAGTCCCTACACATACAGTATATAACGCTCCAGTCCCTACACATACAGTATATAATATAAGGCTCCAGTCCCTACACATACAGTATATAATATAAGGCTCCAGTCCCTACACATACAGTATATAAGGCTCCAGTCCCTACACATACAGTATATAAGGCTCCAGTCCCTACACATACAGTATATAACGCTCCAGTCCCTACACATACAGTATATAACGCTCCAGTCCCTACACATACAGTATATAATATAAGGCTCCAGTCCCTACACATACAGTATATAATATAAGGCTCCAGTCCCTACACATACAGTATATAAGGCTCCAGTCCCTACACATACAGTATATAACACTCCAGTCCCTACACATACAGTATATAACGCTCCAGTCCCTACACATACAGTATATAAGGCTCCAGTCCCTACACATACAGTATATAAGGCTCCAGTCCCTACACATACAGTATGTAACACTCCAGTCCCTACACATACAGTGCATAACGCTCCAGTCCCTACACATACAGTATATAACGCTCCAGTCCCTACACATACAGTATATAATATAAGGCTCCAGTCCCTACACATACAGTATATAATATAAGGCTCCAGTCCCTACACATACAGTATATAAGGCTCCAGTCCCTACACATACAGTATATAAGGCTCCAGTCCCTACACATACAGTATATAACGCTCCAGTCCCTACACATACAGTATATAACGCTCCAGTCCCTACACATACAGTATATAATATAAGGCTCCAGTCCCTACACATACAGTATATAATATAAGGCTCCAGTCCCTACACATACAGTATATAAGGCTCCAGTCCCTACACATACAGTATATAAGGCTCCAGTCCCTACACATACAGTATATAACGCTCCAGTCCCTACACATACAGTATATAACGCTCCAGTCCCTACACATACAGTATATAAGGCTCCAGTCCCTACACATACAGTATATAAGGCTCCAGTCCCTACACATACAGTATATAAGGCTCCAGTCCCTACACATACAGTATATAAAGCTCCAGTCCCTACACATACAGTATATAACACTCCAGTCCCTACACATACAGTATATAAGGCTCCAGTCCCTACACATACAGTATATAACACTCCAGTCCCTACACATACAGTATATAACACTCCAGTCCCTACACATACTGTATATAACGCTCCAGTCCCCACACATACAGTATATAATATAACGCTCCAGTCCCTACACATACAGTATATAAGGCTCCAGTCCCTACACATACAGTATATAATGCTCCAGTCCCTACACATACAGTACATAACGCTCCAGTCCCTACACATACAGTATATAATATAATGCTCCAGTCCCTACACATATAGTATATAACGCTCCAGTCCCTACACATACAGTATATAACGCTCCAGTCCCTACACATACAGTATATAATGCTCCAGTCCCTACACATACAGTATATAACACTCCAGTCCCTACACATACAGTATATAATGCTCCAGTCCCTACACATACAGTATATAACACTCCAGTCCCTACACATACAGTATATAACACTCCAGTCCCTACACATACAGTATATAATATAATGCTCCAGTCCCTACACATACAGTATATAACACTTCAGTCCCTACACATACATTATATAATGCTCCAGTCCCTACACATACAGTATATAATGATCCAGTCCCTACACATACAGTATATAATGATCCAGTCCCTACACATACAGTATATAATGATCCAGTCCCTACACATACAGTATATAATGCTCCAGTCCCTACACATACAGTATATAAGGCTCCAGTCCCTACACATACAGTATATAACACTCCAGTCCCTACACATACAGTATATAAGGCTCCAGTCCCTACACATACAGTATATAACACTCCAGTCCCTACACATACAGTATATAATGCTCCAGTCCCTACACATACAGTACATAACACTCCAGTCCCTACACATACAGTATATAACGCTCCAGTCCCTACACATACAGTATATAACACTCCAGTCCCTACACATACAGTATATAATGCTCCAGTCCCTACACATACAGTGTATAATGCTCCAGTCCCTACACATACAGTACATAACGCTCCAGTCCCTACACATACAGTATATAACACTCCAGTCCCTACACATACAGTACATAACGCTCCAGTCCCTAAACATACAGTACATAACACTCCAGTCCCTACACATACAGTATATAATATAATGCTCCAGTCCCTACACATACAGTATATAATATAACGCTCCAGTCCCTACACATACAGTATATAAGGCTCCAGTCCCTACACATACAGTATATAATGCTCCAGTCCCTACACATACAGTATATAATGCTCCAGTCCCTACACATACAGTATATAATGCTCCAGTCCCTACACATACAGTATATAATGCTCCAGTCCCTACACATACAGTATATAATGCTCCAGTCCCTACACATACAGTACATAACGCTCCAGTCCCTACACATACAGTACATAACGCTCCAGTCCCTACACATACAGTATATAATGCTCCAGTCCCTACACATACAGTATATAATGCTCCAGTCCCTACACATACAGTATATAATGCTCCAGTCCCTACACATACAGTATATAATGCTCCAGTCCCTACACATACAGTACATAACGCTCCAGTCCCTACACATACAGTATATATCTTTCCCGATGCCTTGTGTATATAGGGATCTCATATACTGACATGAACATGTGGACTCCAGGGACTAATCCTGAGACTCAGAGACACATTCCTCTGGTCACCTGGTTTGTCTCCATACTAGACCTTTATATAAACTCCTGTATAGTGCAGCACGTTATATGAGGAGCTGCACTATATATATATATACACACTGTATATACCGCAGATATGTGACATGGAGAAGGCTTCAGATTACATTACAGGAAGAAAGACACCGGCACATTTCCCCTCCTCCTCGGCCTGTATTGGCTGATAACAGCGAGCACAAGATAACGTTACAAGTCACATACAGTATGGAGCTGGCGCTGTAACCCTCTCTGTGGATCCATCTTCAATCGTACAGTGACCATCGGCTCCCGGCATATAAAGATGGTGACAGCCCAGGATAAAGACAATGCAGTAGGTAGAAAGGACCGGGCGGCACTCACCAAGGCACTTCAATATGCTTTATCATCCGGAGCGGACAAATAAGTGACAATTGAGCCAAGAGGAAGCGCATGAAGCACGAAACAATTGTCACTTTTACTGACGCCTGTAACCCGCCGCCCCGGATGATAAAGCATAATGAAGTGCCTTGGTGAGTGCCGCCCGGTCATTTCTACTTACCCTACAAGATTACATAAAACATCCCAAAAATGTGAATATATAGAAACAGTAAAAAAAAACTAAAGATGGAAAACCTCATAGGGTGAAACCAAATCCCACCAGAAAAGTGCAGAATGGCCCCTGAGGGGGAGTGGGGCAGAAACACCACCCAATACCGCAGTATACCCCCCCCCCCCACCCCCCGGGGAAAGAATATAAGGATCCACCGGGGTGGGCTGCAGCAGGTACCGATATAACACTACACACCCCAGTCAGGCCTAACCAATAGCAATAGAGAAAAACATCAAACTAAACCAACAGATCTGCGCTGGAAGGGTTAATACCAGTCATCAGACAGAAGGGTCTTTACCCTGATGGTCCGATCACATGACCGAATAAACCTGGCACTGAGGCCTTCATCCTTTCTTGGAGCCCATGTGTTTTTTCTGTTAAGGGCTTGTACAGATGTACTGCCTGTGTACAGATATACTGCCCGTGTACAGATGTACTGCCAGTGTACAGATATACTGCCCGTGTACAGATGTACTGCCCGTGTACAGATGTACTGCCCGTGTACAGATATACTGCCCGTGTACAGATGTACTGCCCGTGTACAGATGTACTGCCCGTGTACAGATATACTGCCCGTGTACAGATATACTGCCCGTGTACAGATATACTGCCCGTGTACAGATGTACTGCCCGTGTACAGATATACTGCCCGTGTACAGATGTACTGCCAGTGTACAGATGTACTGCCCGTGTACAGATGTACTGCCCGTGTACAGATGTACTGCCCGTGTACAGATATACTGCCCGTGTACAGATGTACTGCCCGTGTACAGATATACTGCCCGTGTACAGATATACTGCCCGTGTACAGATATACTGCCCGTGTACAGATGTACTGCCCGTGTACAGATGTACTGCCCGTGTACAGATGTACTGCCCGTGTACAGATATACTGCCCGTGTACAGATGTATTGCCCGTGTACAGATATACTGCCCGTGTACAGATGTACTGCCCGTGTACAGATGTACTGCCCGTGTACAGATGTACTGCCCGTGTACAGATGTATTGCCCGTGTACAGATGTACTGCCCGTGTACAGATGTACTGCCCGTGTACAGATGTACTGCCCGTGTACAGATATACTGCCCGTGTACAGATATACTGCCCGTGTACAGATATACTGCCCGTGTACAGATATACTGCCCGTGTACAGATATACTGCCCGTGTACAGATATACTGCCCGTGTACAGATGTACTGCCCGTGTACAGATGTACTGTCCGTGTACAGATATACTGCCCGTGTACAGATATACTGCCCGTGTACAGATGTACTGTCCGTGTACAGATGTACTGCCCGTGTACAGATGTACTGCCCGTGTACAGATGCACTGCCCGTGTACAGATATACTGCCCGTGTACAGATATACTGCCCGTGTACAGATGTACTGCCCGTGTACAGATGTACTGCCCGTGTACAGATATACTGCCCGTGTACAGATATACTGCCCGTGTACAGATGTACTGCCAGTGTACAAATATACTGCCCGTGTACAGATATACTGCCCGTGTACAGATGTACTGCCCGTGTACAGATGTACTGCCAGTGTACAGATATACTGCCCGTGTACAGATATACTGCCAGTGTACAGATATACTGCCCGTGTACAGATGTACTGCCACTGTACAGATATACTGCCCGTGTACAGATATACTGCCCGTGTACAGATATACTGCCCGTGTACAGATATACTGCCCGTGTACAGATATACTGCCCGTGTACAGATGTACTGCCCGTGTACAGATGTCCTGCCCGTGTACAGATGTGCTGCCCGTGTACAGATGTGCTGCCCGTGTACAGATGTATTGCCCGTGTACAGATATACTGCCCGTGTACAGATGTACTGCCCGTGTACAGATGTACTGCCCGTGTACAGATGTGCTGCCCGTGTACAGATATACTGCCCGTGTACAGATGTACTGCCCGTGTACAGATATACTGCCCGTGTACAGATGTGCTGCCCGTGTACAGATGTACTGCCAGTGTACAGATGTACTGCCCGTGTACAGATATACTGCCCGTGTACAGATGTACTGCCACTGTACAGATATACTGCCCGTGTACAGATGTATTGCCCGTGTACATATGTACTGCCCGTGTACAGATATACTGCCCGTGTACAGATGTATTGCCCATGTACAGATATACTGCCCGTGTACAAATGTACTGCCAGTGTACAGATATACTGCCCGTGTACAGATGTACTGCCACTGTACAGATATACTGCCCGTGTACAGATGTATTGCCCGTGTACATATGTACTGCCCGTGTACAGATATACTGCCCGTGTACAGATGTACTGCCCGTGTACATATGTACTGCCCGTGTACAGATATACTGCCCGTGTACATATGTACTGCCCGTGTACAGATATACTGCCCGTGTACAGATGTATTGCCCGTGTACAGATATACTGCCCGTGTACAGATGTACTGCCCGTGTACAGATGTACTGCCCGTGTACAGATATACTGCCCGTGTACATATGTACTGCCCGTGTACAGATATACTGCCCGTGTACAGATGTACTGCCCGTGTACAGATGTACTGCCCGTGTACAGATGCACTGTCCATGTACAGATGTATTGTCTGTGTACAGATGCACTGCCCGTGTACAGGTGTTCTGCATGTGTATTGACCGTGTACTGCCCGTGTACAGATGTGCTGCCCGTGTACAGATGTATTGTCTGTGTACAGATGCACTGCCCGTGTACAGATGTATTGTCTGTGTACAGATGCACTGCCCGTGTACAGATGCACTGCCCGTGTACAGATGTATTGTCTGTGTACAGATGCACTGTCCGTGTACAGATGTATTGTCTGTGTACAGATGCACTGCCCGTGTACAGATGTATTGTCTGTGTACAGATGCACTGCCCGTGTACAGATGTATTGTCTGTGTACAGATGTATTGTCTGTGTACAGATGCACTGTCCGTGTACAGATGTATTGCCCGTGTACATGTGTTCTGCATGTGTATTGACCGTGTACTGCCCGTGTACAGATGCACTGCCCGTGTACAGATGTATTGTCTGTGTACAGATGCACTGCCCGTGTACAGATGCACTGCCCGTGTACAGATGTATTGTCTGTGTACAGATGCACTGCCCGTGTACAGATGTATTGTCTGTGTACAGATGCACTGCCCGTGTACAGATGTATTGTCTGTGTACAGATGCACTGTCCGTGTACAGATGTATTGTCTGTGTACAGATGCACTGCCCGTGTACAGATGTATTGTCTGTGTACAGATGCACTGCCCGTGTACAGATGTATTGTCTGTGTACAGATGCACTGTCCGTGTACAGATGTATTGTCTGTGTACAGATGCACTGCCCGTGTACATGTGTTCTGCATGTGTATTGACCGTGTACTGCCTGTGTACATGTGTTCTGCATGTGTATTGACCGTGTACTGCCCATGTACATGTGAACCTTGTACTGCCCCTTTAAGCATTACATACTGCAGGTGATGGGGTATTATAGGGTTATTATGAGATAATTATGAGATAATAGCTTTGTGTCTATACAATCATTACACAATGTTTTGTCATTTATTATGGTAATATATTATAGCGAATCCCACAGATAGTAAAGTAGATTGGGAAAATCTTTAATCTGCTGCTCTTCAGATGCTGCAAAACCACAACTCCCAGCATGCCCTGGCAGTGGCTGGATGTAGAGTCAGTAATGAAGTGTAATACGATGTGGTTCCGTATACACGATTAGTGTGATTCTCATTGGATTTCTTGGTGTTTTTACATTAATACATTGTTACAATATTGAGGTTTGACAACTGGATATTGTGTCCTTGTCACTTCAATAAATGTGGTCACCGAGGAGATGAGTGAATGTTATAAAGCAGACAACGCTTTGTGACCATATAACCCAGCCCATTTAAATGTAGCAGAGCTGAAATGGTCATTTACCAATATGTTTATGCAACATAAAAGTAAAACTGACACCAAAGAATAATATCTCTACATACTACATGACAAACTCAGCTCTACAGCGCTGGCATCAACCTTGTTCTATCTGACAAACTCAGCTCTACAGCACTGGCATCAACCTTGTTCTATCTGACAAACTCAGCTCTACAGCACTGGCATCAACATTGTTCCATCTGACAAACTCAGCTCCTCAGCATTGGCATCAACATTGTTCTATCTGACAAACTCAGCTCTACAGCACTGGCATCAACATTGTTCCATCTGACAAACTCAGCTCTACAGCACTGGCATCAACATTGTTCCATCTGACAAACTCAGCTCTACAGCACTGGCATCAACCTTGTTCCATCTGACAAACTCAGCTCTACGGCACTGGTATCAACATTGGTCCATCTGACAAACTCAGCTCTACAGCACTGGCATCAACATTGTTCCATCTGACAAACTCAGCTCTACAGCACTGGCATCAACATTGTTCCATCTGACAAACTCAGCTCTACAGCACTGGCATCAACATTGTTCCATCTGACAAACTCAGCTCACACAGCACTGGTATCAACATTGTTCCATCTGACAAACTCAGCTCTACAGCACTGGCATCAACCTTGTTCTATCTGACAAACTCAGCTCTGCGGCACTGGCATCAACCTTGTTCCATCTGACAAACTCAGCTCTGCGGCACTGGCATCAACCTTGTTCTATCTGACAAACTCAGCTCTACAGCACTGGCATCAACATTGTTCCATCTGACAAACTCAGCTTTACAGCACTGGTATCAACATTGTTCCATCTGACAAACTCAGCTCTACAGCACTGGTATCAACATTGGTCCATCTGACAAACTCAGCTCTACAGCACTGGCATCAACCTTGTTCTATCTGACAAACTCAGCCCTACAGCACTGGCATCAACCTTGTTCTATCTGACAAACTCAGCTCTACAGCACTGGTATCAACATTGTTCCATCTGACAAACTCAGCTCTACGGCACTGGCATCAACATTGTTCCATCTGACAAACTCAGCTCTACAGCACTGGCATCAACATTGTTCTATGTGACAAACTCAGCTCTACAGCACTGGTATCAACCTTGTTCTATGTGACAAACTCAGCTCTACAGCACTGGCATCAACATTGTTCCATCTGACAAACTCAGCTCTACAGCACTGGCATCAACATTGTTCCATCTGACAAACTCAGCTCACACAGCACTGGTATCAACATTGTTCCATCTGACAAACTCAGCTCTACAGCACTGGCATCAACCTTGTTCTATCTGACAAACTCAGCTCTGCGGCACTGGCATCAACCTTGTTCCATCTGACAAACTCAGCTCTACAGCACTGGCATCAACCTTGTTCTATCTGACAAACTCAGCTCTACAGCACTGGCATCAACATTGTTCCATCTGACAAACTCAGCTTTACAGCACTGGTATCAACATTGTTCCATCTGACAAACTCAGCTCTACAGCACTGGTATCAACATTGTTCCATCTGACAAACTCAGCTCTACAGCACTGGCATCAACATTGGTCCATCTGACAAACTCAGCTCTACAGCACTGGTATCAACCTTGTTCTATCTGACAAACTCAGCCCTACAGCACTGGCATCAACCTTGTTCTATCTGACAAACTCAGCTCTACAGCACTGGTATCAACATTGTTCCATCTGACAAACTCAGCTCTACGGCACTGGTATCAACATTGTTCCATCTGACAAACTCAGCTCTACGGCACTGGTATCAACATTGTTCCATCTGACAAACTCAGCTCTACGGCACTGGTATGAACCTTGTTCTATCTGACAAACTCAGCTCTACGGCACTGGCATCAACCTTGTTCTATCTGACAAACTCAGCTCTACAGCACTGGTATCAACATTGTTCCATCTGACAAACTCAGCTCTACAGCACTGGTATCAACATTGTTCTATCTGACAAACTCAGCTCTACGGCACTGGTATCAACATTGTTCCATCTGACAAACTCAGCTCTACAGCACTGGCATCAACATTGTTCCATCTGACAAACTCAGCTCTACGGCACTGGTATCAACCTTGTTCTATGTGACAAACTCAGCTCTACAGCACTGGTATCAACCTTGTTCTATCTGACAAACTCAGGTCTACAGCACTGGCTTCATACATAGTATTTGTTGAGTATGTTTAATTAAAAAAAAAAAAAAAAAAAACAGGAATGAAACCGACACAGAAAAACTATGATGGAAATAATTTAACCTTTTTCTGTGTTTTGACTACAAATACCGACCAAAATACCACGTCTGAACCCAGCCATACATTGGCATAACGTGTTCTCTAACAGGACACTCTATGCTCTTCCACACCAGACCAGTTTAAATCTGCTACATCTGACCAGTTCTGCTGCTTCTTCATCTCACTAGTTTAGCTCTGCTGCATCTGACCAGCTGACATTTATGACAGCCCACGGCAGAGACAACCTGTTGGCTCAATGACTGTCAGGATGATTTAACAGCAGTAAGTGATCACAACTACATGTCAACAACCGCACTACAACTTGTGAACACTGTATGGTGAAGGTCCTGCCGGGGATGTGACCAATGAGCTGATGTGACAAGATTCAGGATAGCCTGATAGAAATGTTACAATAATTAGAACGAGATGATACAATAATTAGAATGAGATGATACAAATAATATAATATTTAGAATGAGATGATACAAATAATATAATATTTAGAATGAGATGATACAATAATTAGAATGAGATGATACAAATAATATAATATTTAGAATGAGATGATACAAATAAGATATTTAGAATGAGATGATACAAATAATATAATATTTAGAATGAGATGATACAATAATTAGAATGAGATGATACAAATAATATAATATTTAGAATGAGATGATACAAATAAGATATTTAGAATGAGATGATACAAATAATATAATATTTAGAATGAGATGATACAAATGTTACAATATTCAGGATTTCCAGCCACGCCTCCTACAATTATAAAAGGAAATGGCAGATATTGTATTGGCCAAAAGAAATATGTACAGATGGCATTAATAGTGATTTGTGTGAGATTAACTGTATGATATAATATCTGTATAAAATCCCTACATAGTGCAACATTTCATTGTAGATCATTCTGGTGAACAACATGTCCCATCCTGTCGGGGACATTGTCGCCTGTCAATCACTGGACCATGCTGTCTTCTTCATTCCTTACATCCATCTAGATTGTCTTATAATATTTTACATCCTTGTTCATGAACAGTGACCGAAATATTGATTACATAGACTACAAATACTGACCGCCAAACACACTGCGCCAAATTGCTCCACAACAGCGACAGTCAACCAATGATAATTCATCCCCTCTCAAGTATCCCTTTGGACTGATCCCTTTGGCGTAGTATTTTAATGAACGCCACTTAAGGAAAAAATGAATAACAAGTTGTGATACAAATGATAAACCTGGCTCTGCTACATCTGTCAATAAATCCATGAAATATATATATATATATATATATATATATATATATATATATATATATATATATATATATATATGTCACATGGTCTGGGTATTGGAGAATAATTATTTTCCATATATGATCCCAGTTCCCAGCCGTCATCCTGCCCGTGCCATGAATGTCATTCCTATCATAGTCTGCATTCAGCAGCACAAAGCCGCACACTTGTCCCTTGTCTCACCTTACACAGCTGCACCAAGATCCCAGTGTCTCCTCCAGGTGCCACCGCCGCTCCTTGGGATTTTCCCCCCTTGTACAAATCCAAAGTTTAACTTGGAATCAAAACGGAAAAACAAAAACTTCTCCTGCTCCCTCCTTCTTTCTTCTCACCTGGACACAGGGGGGGGCGCAGTGATGCCAGGAGGAGGGCAGGAAGAATGAATACAATGTATCACCACAAGACGTCAATGTTTACACCAAATAGAAACAATGCTGCAAAAAGCAAAAAAAGCTAAAATAGTTCCTAGGTCCAAAAAGTGGGAATGTGGGAGCAGAAGTGTAAGCGGCAAAGCTCTGTCCCTGTGTGTGAGCCGCGTGGGGCTGAGGCAAACAGTGCAGGAAAAATGTGGAGTAGGGCGGGGAGGGGGCTCTATGCCTTTCTAGCCATTTGCCTCAATCTTGTTTCTTTTTTTCCTGAGCTGCTCACTCCAAGGAAAACACATACACACCCAACACCCAACAATCCTGGCTGCTTTACTGATCTGTGCAGCCTTAAAGGGCATGGAATCCAGGAGGGGGGGAAATAACATTAAAACACACATAGAGAAGAGAACAGCAGGATTGCCAGGGCTGGGGGGAGCTGCGGCCAGGTGGGAGGGAGCACAGCTGGGAGAGGTGGAGGGAGGAGAAGCGGCCCAGCAATTCCTTCTACACTTCTCTTCCACATGTTATAAAATAAAAACTCTACATGCAGCTGGCTTCCTGTCTGTTAACCCTGGCACTGCCAGCAGGGAACGCAGAACGCTCAATATAGGAATTTACCCCAATGGTAACGGATGAGATCACCTGTCAATGCATGAGAGACAGTCAGTGAATCGGCTTTAGGCAAGGGCCACAAGATGGCACTCATAGAAGATATCGTAAATAAAGAAGATATTCGGGGACATTTATCATCGTTGCTTTGGTAAGCGAGTTCTGTAGTCATTTTTTCTTGCTATTTTTTTGCTTATAAATACATATTTATACTATCACAGGGGGTTGATAAATTTGACTTACATGAGCAAAAACTAAGAAATCACTTCTAAATACCATTTTTTTAGCACACATAAGCAAAAACCAAATAATGACTACAGAACACCACTATGCAGCTTTGAAAAAAAAATGTGTGTGTGTATATATATGTGTGTGTGTGTGTGTGTGTTTATTACATTTTTTAACACAGTTTTTTCTCCCTAAATGTACTTACTCATTTTTTTTTTGTTACTTCTACAGACCTGTGTATCCTGTGGACTCGGTGGACTACTTCGACGACCAGCGTTTTTCTTTGCTTGATGTTAATAAAATGGTTAACGAGGGCTTGTGGAGGAGTGTTTTTTTGTAATAATTTTTTTTTTTAAACCAGTTGTGTTTTTTTTTTTTTTTTTCTTACTTACTGGACAGGCTTAGTAGTGGAAGCTGTCTTACAGACGGAGTCTATTACTAAGCTGGGCTTAGCGTTAGCCACAAAAACAGCTAGCGCTAACCCCCAATTATTACCCCGGTACTCAACACCACAGGGGTGCCGGGAAGAGCCAGTACCAACAGGCCCGGAGCATCAAAAATGGCACTCCTGGGCCTAGGCGGTAACAGGCAGGCGTTATTTAGGCTGGGGAGGGCCAGTAACAATGGACCTCGCCCATTCTGGTAACGTCAGGCTGTTACTGTTTGGTTGGTATTTGGCTGAGAATAAAAATAGAGGGGACCATATGCGTTTTTTTTAAATAAATAATTAATTTTTTTTTTTTTAAACGCATAGGGTCCCCCCCTATTTTTAAGCCCAGCTCAGTAATGGACTCCATCTATAAGACAGCTTCCATAACTAAACCTGTCAAGTAAAGTAAGGAAAAAACACAACAGGTTTAATTTTTTTTTTTTATTACTGACAAGCACAGCTCAGGTGAAGGCCGGGGGGGCGGTGGGCGGGTGGGGGGTGGGGCAATGGTCGGGCACAGTGCAGGTGAAGGCCGGTGGGGGGAGGGGGGGCTGTATGCTGACAGACCCCCCCTTGACAGACTCCTATATCCCCTAATCATGTCACTGTTCCGGTCGGGTCCTGTGATTGGCTGCTGGTCCTGGCCAATCACAGGACCCAGTGGGAAATGTGAAATGACAGCAGGGGATTTAGGAGTCTGCGGCGCCGGTGACATTACAGTGCAGCCGCCCGGGCTCCTCATACTGCCTCCCCGCTACCCTCACTTAATAATGATGGGGACACTGATATCCCCCCTTGTCTCACACCCGCGCCGCTCAGCTCCTGCTGCTACAGGACTACAACTCCCAGCATGTCCTCACTGTAAGGGCATGCTGGGACTTGTAGTCTTGCAACAGTTAGCAGACAGATGAGAGTTGTGTGGCGCTGGCAGGTGAGAGGGGGGGTTGTAAATCACTGCAATGTCCCGGTAGCGCAGTGAGGGTAGCGGGGAGGAAGTATGTCGGAGCCCGGGCGGCAGTAGCTTTTACTGCTCCATGTTGGAGCTGGAGTAAATTTAGTCAGTTAATAAATACCTGACTAAACCAAGTAAAGTTTTCAAACCCGCGTACCGTAGTAAAAAAAACAAAACTTGCTCTTCTTGCTCGCATAGATGATTGTCGCACAAAAAGTCACGGTGTCGCAGTAGCGACTTTTTTGTGACAAATTTACACAGAAAAACTCGGGTAAAAGGGTTGATAAATGCCCCTCATTGTAACTAAAGAAGTAAATAAAGAAGATATCGTAAATAGAGCAGATATCATAAATATAGAAGATATCGTAAATATAGAAGATATTGTAAATAAAGAAAATATCGTAAATAAAGGAGATATCGTAAATACAGAAGATATTGTAAATAAAGAAGACATCGTAAATATAGAAGATATCGTAAATATAGAAGATATCGTAAATAAAGGAGATATCGTAAATATAGAAGATATCGTAAATATAGAAGATATTGTAAATAAAGAAGACATCGTAAATATAGAAGATATCGTAAATATAGAAGATATTGTAAATAAAGAAAATATCGTAAATAAAGGAGATATCGTAAATATAGAAGATATCGTAAATATAGAAGATATCGTAAATAAAGAAAATATCGTAAATAAAGGAGATATCGTAAATATAGAAGATATCGTAAATATAGAAGATATTGTAAATAAAGGAGATATCGTAAATATAGAAGATATCGTAAATATAGAAGATATTGTAAATAAAGGAGATATCGTAAATAAAGGAGATATCGTAAATATAGAAGATATCGTAAATATAGAAGATATCGTAAATAAAGGAGATATCGTAAATAAAGGAGATATCGTAAATAAAGGAGATATCGTAAATATAGAAGATATCGTAAATATAGAAGATATTGTAAATATAGAAGATATCGTAAATAAAGGAGATATTGTAAATATAGAAGATATCGTAAATATAGAAGATATTGTAAATATCTGCTTCTGCTTGAGAAGTAGGTGTTCCCTGCTTGTGTAGCAGCAGGTTCAGAGATCAGTAGGTGTTCTCTGCTTGTGGATCTGCAGGGTCAGAGATCAGTAGGTGTTCTCTGCTTGTAGATCTGTAGGGTCAGAGATCAGTAGGTGTTCTCTGCTTGTAGATCTGCAGGTTCAGAGATCAGTAGGTGTTCTCTGCTTATAGATCTGTAGGTTCAGAGATCAGTAGGTGTTCTCTGCTTGTAGATCTGTAGGTTCAGAGATCAGTAGGTGTTCTCTGCTTGTAGATCTGCAGGTTCAGAGATCAGTAGGTGTTCCCTGCTTGTGTGGCAGCAGGTTCAGAGATCAGTAGGTGTTCTCTGCTTATGGATCTGCAGGTTCAGAGATCAGTAGGTGTTCTCTGCTTGTGGATCTGCAGGTTCAGAGATCAGTAGGTGTTCTCTGCTTGTAGATCTGTAGGGTCAGAGATCAGTAGGTGTTCTCTGCTTGTGTAGCAGCAGGTTCAGAGATCAGTAGGTGTTCTCTGCTTGTGGATCTGCAGGGTCAGAGATCAGTAGGTGTTCTCTGCTTGTAGATCTGTAGGGTCAGAGATCAGTAGGTGTTCTCTGCTTGTAGATCTGCAGGTTCAGAGATCAGTAGGTGTTCTCTGCTTATAGATCTGTAGGTTCAGAGATCAGTAGGTGTTCTCTGCTTGTAGATCTGTAGGTTCAGAGATCAGTAGGTGTTCTCTGCTTGTAGATCTGCAGGTTCAGAGATCAGTAGGTGTTCCCTGCTTGTGTAGCAGCAGGTTCAGAGATCAGTAGGTGTTCTCTGCTTGTGGATCTGCAGGTTCAGAGATCAGTAGGTGTTCTCTGCTTGTGGATCTGCAGGTTCAGAGATCAGTAGGTGTTCTCTGCTTGTAGATCTGTAGGGTCAGAGATCAGTAGGTGTTCTCTGCTTGTAGATCTGTAGGTTCAGAGATCAGTAGGTGTTCTTTGCTTGTAGATCTGTAGGGTCAGAGATCAGTAGGTGTTCTCTGCTTATGGATCTGCAGGTTCAGAGATCAGTAGGTGTTCTCTGCTTGTGGATCTGCAGGTTCAGAGATCAGTAGGTGTTTTCTGCTTGTAGATCTGTAGGTTCAGGGATCAGTAGGTGTTCTCTGCTTGTAGATCTGTAGGTTCAGAGATCAGTAGGTGTTCTCTGCTTGTGGATCTGTAGGGTCAGAGATCAGTAGGTGTTCTCTGCTTGTAGATCTGCAGGTTCAGAGATCAGTAGGTGTTCTCTGCTTGTAGATCTGTAGGGTCAGAGATCAGTAGGTGTTCTCTGCTTATGGATCTGCAGGTTCAGAGATCAGTAGGTGTTCTCTGCTTATGGATCTGCAGGTTCAGAGATCAGTAGGTGTTCTCTGCTTGTGGATCTGCAGGTTCAGAGATCAGTAGGTGTTTTCTGCTTGTAGATCTGTAGGTTCAGGGATCAGTAGGTGTTCTCTGCTTGTAGATCTGTAGGATCAGGGATCAGTAGGTGTTCTCTGCTTGTAGATCTGTAGGTTCAGAGATCAGTAGGTGTTTTCTGCTTGTAGATCTGTAGGATCAGGGATCAGTAGGTGTTCTCTGCTTGTGGATCTGCAGGTTCAGAGATCAGTAGGTGTTTTCTGCTTGTAGATCTGTAGGATCAGGGATCAGTAGGTGTTCTCTGCTTGTAGATCTGTAGGTTCAGAGATCAGTAGGTATTCTCTGCCTGTAGATCTGCAGGTTCAGAGATCAGTAGGTGTTCTCTGCTTGTAGATCTGTAGGGTCAGAGATCAGTAGGTGTTCTCTGCTTGTATATCTGCAGGTTCAGAGATCAGTAGGTGTTCTCTGCTTGTAGATCTGTAGGTTCAGAGATCAGTAGGTATTCTCTGCTTGTAGATCTGCAGGTTCAGAGATCAGTAGGTGTTCTCTGCTTGTAGATCTGTAGGGTCAGAGATCAGTAGGTGTTCTCTGCTTGTAGATCTGCAGGTTCAGAGATCAGTAGGTGTTCTCTGCTTGTAGATCTGTAGGATCAGGGATCAGTAGGTGTTCTCTGCTTGTAGATCTGTAGGATCAGGGATCAGTAGGTGTTCTCTGCTTGTAGATCTGTAGGATCAGGGATCAGTAGGTGTTCTCTGCTTGTAGATCTGTAGGATCAGGGATCAGTAGGTGTTCTCTGCTTGTAGATCTGTAGGATCAGGGATCAGTAGGTGTTCTCTGCTTGTAGATCTGTAGGATCAGGGATCAGTAGGTGTTCTCTGCTTGTGGAGCTGCAGGGTCAGAGATCAGTAGGTGTTCCCTGCTTGTAGATCTGTAGGATCAGGGATCAGTAGGTGTTCTCTGCTTGTAGATCTGTAGGGTCAGAGATCAGTAGGTGTTCTCTACTTGTAGATCTGCAGGATCAGAGATCAGTAGGTGTTCTCTGCTTGTAGATCTGTAGGATCAGGGATCAGTAGGTGTTCTCTGCTTGTAGATCTGTAGGATCAGGGATCAGTAGGTGTTCTCTGCTTGTAGATCTGCAGGATCAGGGATCAGTAGGTGTTCTCTGCTTGTGGATCTGCAGGGTCAGAGATCAGTAGGTGTTCCCTGCTTGTAGATCTGCAGGGTCAGAGATCAGTAGGTGTTCTCTGCTTGTAGATCTGCAGGATCAGGGATCAGTAGGTGTTCTCTGCTTGTAGATCTGTAGGATCAGGGATCAGTAGGTGTTCTCTGCTTGTAGATCTGCAGGATCAGGGATCAGTAGGTGTTCTCTGCTTGTAGATCTGTAGGATCAGGGATCAGTAGGTGTTCTCTGCTTGTAGATCTGTAGGATCAGAGATCAGTAGGTGTTCTCTGCTTGTAGATCTGTAGGATCAGGGATCAGTAGGTGTTCTCTGCTTGTAGATCTGTAGGATCAGAGATCAGTAGGTGTTCTCTGCTTGTAGATCTGTAGGATCAGGGATCAGTAGGTGTTCTCTGCTTGTAGATCTGTAGGATCAGGGATCAGTAGGTGTTCTCTGCTTGTAGATCTGTAGGATCAGAGATCAGTAGGTGTTCTCTGCTTGTAGATCTGTAGGATCAGGGATCAGTAGGTGTTCTCTGCTTGTAGATCTGTAGGATCAGGGATCAGTAGGTGTTCTCTGCTTGTAGATCTGTAGGATCAGAGATCAGTAGGTGTTCTCTGCTTGTAGATCTGTAGGATCAGGGATCAGTAGGTGTTCTCTGCTTGTAGATCTGTAGGATCAGGGATCAGTAGGTGTTCTCTGCTTGTAGATCTGTAGGATCAGGGATCAGTAGGTGTTCTCTGCTTGTAGATCTGTAGGATCAGGGATCAGTAGGTGTTCTCTGCTTGTAGATCTGTAGGTTCAGAGATCAGTAGGTGTTCTCTGCTTGTAGATCTGTAGGATCAGGGATCAGTAGGTGTTCTCTGCTTGTAGATCTGTAGGATCAGAGATCAGTAGGTGTTCTCTGCTTGTAGATCTGTAGGATCAGGGATCAGTAGGTGTTCTCTGCTTGTAGATCTGTAGGATCAGGGATCAGTAGGTGTTCTCTGCTTGTAGATCTGTAGGATCAGGGATCAGTAGGTGTTCTCTGCTTGTAGATCTGTAGGATCAGGGATCAGTAGGTGTTCTCTGCTTGTAGATCTGTAGGATCAGGGATCAGTAGGTGTTCTCTGCTTGTAGATCTGTAGGATCAGGGATCAGTAGGTGTTCTCTGCTTGTGGATCTGCAGGATCAGAGATCAGTAGGTGTTCTCTGCTTGTAGATCTGCAGGATCAGGGATCAGTAGGTGTTCTTTGCTTGTAGATCTGCAGGATCAGGGATCAGTAGGTGTTTTCTGCTTGTAGATCTGTAGGATCAGGGATCAGTAGGTGTTCTCTGCTTGTAGATCTGTAGGATCAGGGATCAGTAGGTGTTCTCTGCTTGTAGATCTGTAGGATCAGGGATCAGTAGGTGTTCTCTGCTTGTAGATCTGCAGGATCAGGGATCAGTAGGTGTTCTCTGCTTGTGGATCTGCAGGGTCAGAGATCAGTAGGTGTTCCCTGCTTGTAGATCTGCAGGGTCAGAGATCAGTAGGTGTTCTCTGCTTGTAGATCTGCAGGATCAGGGATCAGTAGGTGTTCTCTGCTTGTAGATCTGTAGGATCAGGGATCAGTAGGTGTTCTCTGCTTGTAGATCTGCAGGATCAGGGATCAGTAGGTGTTCTCTGCTTGTAGATCTGTAGGATCAGGGATCAGTAGGTGTTCTCTGCTTGTAGATCTGTAGGATCAGAGATCAGTAGGTGTTCTCTGCTTGTAGATCTGTAGGATCAGGGATCAGTAGGTGTTCTCTGCTTGTAGATCTGTAGGATCAGAGATCAGTAGGTGTTCTCTGCTTGTAGATCTGTAGGATCAGGGATCAGTAGGTGTTCTCTGCTTGTAGATCTGTAGGATCAGGGATCAGTAGGTGTTCTCTGCTTGTAGATCTGTAGGATCAGGGATCAGTAGGTGTTCTCTGCTTGTAGATCTGTAGGATCAGGGATCAGTAGGTGTTCTCTGCTTGTAGATCTGTAGGATCAGGGATCAGTAGGTGTTCTCTGCTTGTAGATCTGTAGGATCAGGATCAGTAGGTGTTCTCTGCTTGTAGATCTGTAGGATCAGGGATCAGTAGGTGTTTCTCTGCTTGTAGATCTGTAGGATCAGGGATCAGTAGGTGTTCTCTGCTTGTAGATCTGTAGGATCAGGGATCAGTAGGTGTTCTCATGCTTTAGATCTGTAGGATCAGGGATCAGTAGGTGTTCTCTGCTTGTAGATCTTGTAGGTCAGAGATCAGTAGGTGTTCTCTGCTTGTAGATCTGTAGGATCAGGGATCAGTAGGTGTTCTCTGCTTGTAGATCTGTAGGGATCAGAGATCAGTAGGTGTTCTCTGCTTGTAGATCTGTAGGATTCAGGGATCAGTAGGTGTTCTCTGCTTGTAGATCTGTAGGATCAGGGATCAGTAGGTGTTCTCTGCTTGTAGATCTGTAGGATCAGGGATCAGTAGGTGTTCTCTGCTTGTAGATCTGTAGGATCAGGGATCAGTAGGGTTCTCTGCTTGTAGATCTGTAGGATCAGGGATCAGTAGGTGTTCTCTGCTTGTAGATCTGTAGGATCAGGGATCAGTAGGTGTTCTCTGCTTGTGGATCTGCAGGATCAGAGATCAGTAGGTGTTCTCTGCTTGTAGATCTGTCAGGATCAGGGATCAGTAGGTGTTCTTTGCTTGTAGATCTGCAGGATCAGGGATCAGTAGGTGTTTTCTGCTTGTAGATCTGTAGGATCAGGGATCAGTAGGTGTTCTCTGCTTGTAGATCTGTAGGATCAGGGATCAGTAGGTGTTCTCTGCTTGTAGATCTGTAGGATCAGGGATCAGTAGGTGTTCTCTGCTTGTAGATCTGTAGGATCAGGGATCAGTAGTGTTCTCTGCTTGTAGATCTGTAGGTTCAGAGATCAGTAGGTGTTCTCTGCTTGTAGATCTGTAGGATCAGGGATCAGTAGGTGTTCTCTGCTTGTAGATCTGTAGGATCAGAGATCAGTAGGTGTTCTCTGCTTGTAGATCTGTAGGATCAGGGATCAGTAGGTGTTCTCTGCTTGTAGATCTGTAGGATCAGGATCAGTAGGTGTTCTCTGCTTGTAGATCTGTAGGATCAGGGATCAGTAGGTGTTCTCTGCTTGTAGATCTGTAGGATCAGGATCAGTAGGTGTTCTCTGCTTGTAGATCTGTAGGATCAGGGATCAGTAGGTGTTCTCTGCTTGTAGATCTGTAGGATCAGGGATCAGTAGGTGTTCTCTGCTTGTGGATCTGCAGGATCAGAGATCAGTAGGTGTTCTCTGCTTGTAGATCTGCAGGATCAGGGATCAGTAGGTGTTCTTTGCTTGTAGATCTGCAGGATCAGGGATCAGTAGGTGTTTTCTGCTTGTAGATCTGTAGGATCAGGGATCAGTAGGTGTTCTCTGCTTGTAGATCTGTAGGATCAGGGATCAGTAGGTGTTCTCTGTGAAGCTGCTCTTTTACTCTTCCCTCTGTGTATTCGTGTTCCTTCTCACATTATCATGGCAGAAATCTTCTCAGTGATATAATATTCGGAGTCCCCGGTGGACGTTTCAGGAATGACATTTAACTGAATTTTGTAGAGTTTGTAGTTAAACCAAAGAGACATCTAAGGCTGCATAGAAGCCGCATACACAAATGCTTAGATATTTGGGGTCTCGGCTGCCTACAAAGTTGCTGTAATTATTTATTTATTTTCAGATTTAGTTAAGATTTTTTTTATGGTTGTAAAAGTAAAATGCTCCGCGTCTACCATTTAATGAGATCATTGTAATCCTCAAGGAGACTTTGTTCTACGCTCAGTTTGTCTAACATTAGATCAATAACCCCAAACAGTCTTATTACTAATTCCTAATACTTCACACAGCTGAGGGTTTGTTACATCTGGTCTCGACCATCCTCTGTCTCTAGACTCCAGGAGAGAGATTTGTGTTCATGTATTTGCCTCACAGAGGTTACAGACTGGATCACACTGTAACAAACCCTCAGCTGAGAGAAGTTTTAGTTTTTGGTTTCCGCCACTTGCTTTAAACTAAAGTGTTTCCATTCATTGGCAGTAAGCAGAGATCTATAAAATAGGGTGGAATTAAAACATAAAAGGAGTCAACTGAGCAACTGCCTATATCAACCAATCAGAGTCCAGCTTTATATACTACATCAAAATGTAAAGTTGGGGTCTAACTGGTTGCTATGGGCGACTGCACCCTTTGTGCACATGGTTTGCTCTGTAATATAGTAACAGTAATATAGGTCCCCGGCCCACCCCCCCACTGATCACCACGGCCCACCCCCCCACTGAGCACCACGGCCCACCCCCCCTACTGAGCACCCCGGCCCACCCCCCCCTACTGAGCACCCCCGGCCCACCGCCCCACTGAGCACCCCGGCCAACCCCCCCACTGAGCACCCCGGCCCACCCCCCTTACTGAGCACCCCGGCCCACCCCCCCTTACTGAGCACCCCGGCCCACCCCCCTTACTGAGCACCCCGGCCCACCCACCCCTTACTGAGCACCCCGGCCCACCCCCCTACTGAGCACCCCGGCCCACCCCCCTACTGAGCACCCCGGCCCACCCCCCTACTGAGCACCCCGGCCCACCCCCCTACTGAGAACCCCGGCCCACCCCCCTACAGAGCACCCCCGGCCCACCCCCCCTACTGAGCACCCCGGCCCACCCCCCTACTGAGCACCCCGGCCCACCCCCCTTACTGAGCAACCCCGGCCCACCCCCCTTACTGAGCACGCCCGGCCCACCCCCCTACTGAGCAGCCCGGCCCACCCCCCTACTGAGCTCCCCGGCCCACCCCCTACTGAGCACCACGGCCCACCCCCCTACTGAGCACCCCGGCCCACCCCCCCACTGAGCACCCCCGGCCCACCCCCCACTGAGCACATCGGCCCACCCCCCCCACTGAGCACCCCGGCCCACAACCCCACTGAGCCACCCCGGCCCACCCCCCCACTGAGCACCCCGGCCCACCCCCCCACTGAGCACCACGGCCCACCCCCCACTGAGCACCCCGGCCCACACCCCTACTAACCCCCCCTGCCCACCCCCCTACTGAGCACCCCTGCCCACCCCCCTACTGAGCACCCCGTCCCACCCCCCCACTGAGCACCCTGGCCCACACCCCTACTGAGCACCCCCGGCCCACCCCCCACTGAGCACCACGGCCCACCCCCCCACTGAGCACCCCGGCCCACCCCCCACTGAGCACCTGCCTCCTTTATGACAAATTCCAACCTCTGGGAGACTACGGAACATAATCTCAGTGGTATTTAACCCCCCAGGGTGAAATTCCTTCATATTTCAGGGTTAGAGGTGGACGTGTCATGTGCCCGCCGGGTCATCCAGCTCCTCATCACTCAGCGCCCCCACAAGATTACTCAGGGTTAATGACAATCGTTATTATTACCCATCTGTCCGGGTCAAGTGATGAGGACGGGGGGGGGGGGGGGGGGGCGGGGGGGGGATCAGGACCATGTCAGTCCCATCACTACAAGACCAGAGGTGGGATATGTATATATTATATTATGGTGCAGTACCCCATCACTACAAGACCAGAGGGAGATCTGGTATATATATATATATTATGGTGCAGACCCATCACTACAAGACCAGAGGGAGATCTGTATATATATATATTATGGTGCAGACCCCAATCACTACAAGACCAGAGGGAGATCTGTATATATATATATTATGGTGCAGACCCCATCACTACAAGACCAGAGGGGGATCTGTTATATATATATATTATGGTGCAGACCCCATCACTACAAGACCAAGGGGAGATTGATATCTGTATATATATATATTATGGTGCAGACCCCATCACTACAAGACCAGAGGGAGATCTGTATATATATATATTTATGGTGCAAGACCCCATCACTACAAGACCAGAGGGAGATCTGTATATATATATATATATAAATATTATGGTGCAGACCCCATCACTACAGACCAGAGGGAGATCTGTATATATATATATTCTATGGTGCAGACCCCCATCACTACAAGACCAGAGGGAGATCTGTATATATATATATTATGGTGCAGACCCCATCACTACAAGACCAGAGGGTGATCTGTATATCTATATATATTATGGTGCAGACCCCATCACTACAAGACCAGAGGGAGATCTGTATATATATATTATGGTGCAGACCCCATCACTACAAGACCAGACGGAGATCTGTATATATATATATTATGGTGCAGACCCCATCACTACAAGACAGAGGGAGATCTGTATATATAAATATTATGGTGCAGACCCCATCACTACAAGACCAGAGGGGGGTCTGTATATATATATAATTATGGTGCAGACCCCATCACTACAAGACCAGAGGGGGATCTGTATATATATATATTATGGTGCAGACCCCATCACTACAAGACCAGAGGGGGATCTGTATATATATATATATTATGGTGCAGACCCCATCACTACAAGACCAGAGGGAGATCTGTATATATATATATATTATGGTGCAA